>NC_041380.1:23269754-23342421 GCF_002162155.2 Triticum dicoccoides
GAAAATAGTACACCGTGGGTAAACAAATTACTATTGGGCAATTGACAGAAAAGCGAATAGTTATGACGATATCCAAGGCAATGATCATGTATATAGGCATCACGTCCAAGATTAGTACACTGACTCCTGCCTGCATCTATTACTATTACTCCACACATCGACCGCTATCCAGCATGCATCTAGTGTATTAAGTTCATTAAAAAACGAAGTAATGCATTAAGAACGATGACATGATATAGACACGATCTATTCATGTAGGAATAGACCCCATCCTTTTATCCTTAATGGTAATGATACATACGTGTCATGTCTCCTTCTGTCACTGAGATTGAGCAACCCAAGATCAAACCCATCACAAAACACCTCTTCCCATTGCAAGAAAAATCAATTTAGTTGGCCAAACCAAACCAAAGTTTCGGAGAAGAAATACGAGTTTATAACAATCATGCATAAAAGAGTTCAGCAAAGACCCAAATACTATTTATGGATAGATCTGACCATAAACTCACAATTAATCGGATCCCAACATACACACCACAAAAAGTCATTACATCAAATAGATCTCCAAGAACATCGAGGAGAACATTGTATTGAAGATCAAAAAGAGAGAAGATGTCATATAGCTACTACCTACGGACCCGTTTGTCTGTGGTAAACTACTCATGCATCATCGGAGGGGCAAGGGTGATGATAAAGAACCCCTTCATGATCGTTGACCCCTCCGGCAGAGTGCCGAAAAAGGCCTCTAGATTGGTTCTCGTGGTTCTGGAACTTGCGGCGGCTGAAATTGTGTTTCGTCGACTCCCCTAGGGTTTTTGGGATTTTTAAAGTATTTATAGAGGTAGAGGACGGTGGAGGGGGTGCTTGTGGGCTCCACTACCGACCAGGGCACACCTGGGAGCCCTGGCGCGCCCTGGTGCCTAGTGGGCCCCACAGGGCCCCTCTGGTGCACTTCTTGGGCCTCCTGGGTGTCTTCTGGGCAGAAAAAATTCTACAAAAATTTCTTTGCATTTGGACTTCGTTTGGTATTGATTTTCTGCAAAGTAAAAGAAAGCAAAAAACATCAACTTGCACTGGGCACTATGTCAATAGGATTAGTCCCAAAAAATGATATAAAGTTGCTAGTAAGTGATTATAAAACATCCAAGATTGATAATATAACAACATGGAACAATAAAAAACTATAGATACCTTGGAGATGCATGAGCATCCCCAAGCTTAATTCTTGCCCGTACTTGAGTAGGTAAATGATAAAAACAGAAATTTTGATATGGAATGCTGCCTAACATGTTCATCATATATTATTTTCTTTTGTAGCATAGACATTTGGACTTTAGATAATTCAAAGCAATAGTCTATAATTGACATGAGGGCATCAATACTCAAACATATCAACAAGCAACCATGTCTTTCAAAATATCAACACTAAAGAAAGCTATCCCTAGCCCATTATGCTCAATTATTAATCCATTCATGAAACACACTCAAATATTAGTTATATCCAATGCACAAGTATGATCATAGTGTTTCCTAGTTAGTGCTTTGTAAGAGAAGATGGAGACTCAAATAAAAATAAAAATTGCATAAAGTAAATAGATAGGCCATTCGCAGAGGGAAACGGAGATTTGTAGAGGTGCCAGAGCTCAAAGCTTAAATTGAGAGATAAAATATTTTGAGTGACATGCTTTTCCCTTCAACGAAACGACAAAGAATCCCCAATACCTTCCATGCTAGATAAGTCATAGGAGATTCCCAAATATAAAATAAAGTTTATTCCTTTTTCCACCATTCTTTCACAATCCATGGCTAGTCGTATCCAATGGTGCCTTCGATACCAACACTTTTCAAAGAATTTATTATTTGACAACATAAATAAAAAATCATTTAGGGACTAGGCATCTCTATTACCTGCCACACTCTCGTGCAATGACAAGTGAATAAAAACTCATCTTGAGAATAAAATATCTAGCATGGAAAATATTGGCCACCCCCTGCCGCTTCATGAGCGGTACGGACACACAAAAAGGAAATTCATTTTGAAAATTAGAGTTGGCACATACAAATTTACTTGGAACGGCATGAAAATACCGCACATAGGTAGATATGATGGATTCACTGCGAGATGGTCCCCACAAATCAGAATGAACATAATCAAGAATACCTTCAGTTGTATGAGTCGAAGTGTTGAACTTCAGCCTCTTGTGCTTGCCGAAGATACAATGCTCGCAAAATTTCAATTTACCAGGTTCATATCCATCAAGAAGACCTCTCTTATTTAACTCTGTCAAACCAAGTTCGTATGTCCAAGACGCATATGCCAAAGGTTAGCAACATCACAATCAGAATTCTTTGAAATAGCTGGAGTAGCGTTACCTGAAACGGTAGAAACTCGAAGGTAATAAAGACCATTGGTAGAACTTAAGTCACCTTGCATCATAACAAGGGAACCTTTGGCGACTTTCAAAACACTATCTCCACCTGAATACTTCTACCCCTTTGCATCAAGGGCACTAACAGAGATAAGATTTTTCTTCATCTTTGGAATATACCGAACATCTGTCAAAGTTCTGATTGTGCCATCAAACATCTTGATTTGAACGGAACCTATGCCTTCAATCTTGCATGGTGAATTAACAAAACCCAAAACGGAACCAGCAGAAGTAGTGGAATCAAAAGTATTAAACCAATCTTTATGTGGACACATATGAAACGTGCATGCGGTGTCAAGTACCCACTCATCATTGGTCTCAGCACATCCAGCAATAACGACAAGAGCATCATCGGAACTATCATCAAGAGCAACGTTAGCAGAATTTTCACCTTGTTTGTTACCTTTCCTCTTTTCTTTATTCTGCAACTTGAAACACTCTGAGATGTCATGCCCGTCTCTCTTGCAATATCGGTAATATTTCTTGTCTCTGGATTGTGACTGTCCCCTTTTGCCTCTATTTCCATTATTGGAGTTCTTCTCCTTTGTCCTGCCACGAACAGATAATCCCTCGGCTGGGGGTGAACTCGAACCATCATGAGGCACCATTAATTTCATCTTCTTCTTGGAGTTCAAACCTTCATAAACTTCATTAAGTTTGAGAGTATCACGAATGTATAATATGGTGTCTCTAAAATTGGTATAAGAACTTGACAGTGAACAAAGTAACATTGAAGCAGTATCTTCCTCTTCATACTTAACTTACATTGCAGCTAGATCAGATATGATCTCTTTAAATTCTGAAATATGATTCAAAACATTACCTCCCTCGGGTAACCTGTGCAGGAATAAATTTTGCTTCAGATGTATCTTGCTGGTGAGATCTTTAGTCATGCAAATCCCTTCTAGCTTTAACCATAGAGCGGCCGCAGTTTCTCGATCAAAACTTCCTGCAAAATATTATTATGCAAATGGAGTTGAATTTGTGACAAAGCCTTACAATCAATTCTTTTCTCCTCATCAGTCTAATCTTGAATTCGGTTCTTCTCAAAAATATCCAGTGCTACATCATAGTCGGACTGTGCCAACAATGCCCGTATCTTGACTTGCCATAGGGTAAACCTTGTGTCACGATCCAGCAGCGGAAGATCGTACTTCATGGATACCATGAGTCGATAAAATATGTGTACACAAAATAGTACAAGCAGGTAGAAAAATTCTTGACAAAATTAATTTGCGGATCAAACAGAACTAGATTAGATAGCACCTGATAGTTTTATTGTACTTGTAGCAATTGAAAATGAAAAGTAGACCTCCACATGATGAACAGAAGTACTAGTAGTACTTGGCTGATTAAAGTAGTACTCTCTCCTAAACTAATATAAGAGTGTTTAAATTACTACTTTAGTGATCTAAACGCTCTTATATTAGTTTACAGAGGGAGTACTTTCCTTGATCGGTCTCGGCGGAACCTGCGGTTTGACCGATCGAAGGACCGCGACGACGTGCCCTTGTATACGGCAAATTTGATAATTTGCCATCCCTTATCTCCTCCTTTCATAATTTGCCCTTCCTGAGAATGACAAGTGAGACCCGGACCTGCCCGTCATTGAAATAATGGATGCAAATTGTGAAAGAGAGAAGTAAGGGATGGAAAATTATCAAATCGCCCCTTGTATACGTAGCAGCAGCAACTTGCAGATTGAGCGGACAGTGCACGGCTTTGTAGGGCGGCATAGCCTGTCGGTCTCAGCTGCAGCAGAAAATCGATCCGCCTCGGATCGACGGATCGCTTGGACGTGCGGCGGCACGCACGATGTAATCTTGATTCTCGTCTCAAATCTTGTCTTCGAACCTCTGTGTTAGACTTCGTATTGTAGTTGTACTCCCTCTGTCCTAAATTTCTTGTCTTAGATTTGTTTAGATACGGATGTATCTAATATTAAAATGAGACTTGATACATCCGTATCTAGACAAATCTAAAATAAGAATTTTGAGACGGAGGGAGTACTATATAAACCATACCTTACTGATATTGGACTTATATGTCATCATTTTATATATATATATATATATGTGATAGGCCACCCCTTTGAGAGTTGAGCCAGTTGCCCCAAAACCTATGTTTTACATGGTATCGAGTCTAACCTAGGTCCTCCACCTCCACCCCACCCGCCGCCGCCGCCGCACCAAAACCCTAAACCCTAGGGCTGCCGCCGCCGGCGCCATGACCGCTTCCGCTTCGGGCGCCGCCAGCTCCGGGTCTATCCCCGCGTCGCTTGCCGCCCTCAACCTCCCACCTCACCCCCTGGCTCCGTCAGTGCCTCAGTTCTTCGGCACCACCGCCGTCGGCTCCCTGTTTTCAGCACTAGTCGCGCCGCCGCCGCCCGCGATGGCCTCCTCTGGATCCTCCTCGATACTCGCCGTCATCCCGGCGACCTCGGGGGAGACGCTGCCCGCGGAGCCACCCGTGGCCTCGCTCACGGCACCACCCGCGGCCGTGATCCCGATCGTCCCTGTGCCGCCACCCGCGGCATCGGTCGCGGTCGTGGATCCCGTCGCTGCTCCGCCGCCAATCGTCCCTGCTGCTGGCGCAATCACGCCCACCGGGCCGTTCCACTTCGACAACTTGATCGCCATCCGACTCACGCCAGAAAACTACTTGTTCTGGCGCGCCAAGGTCCTACCGCTGCTATGTAGCCGGTCTCTCCTCGGGTTTGTTGATGGTTCGCTACCGTGTCCTCCACAAGTCATCGCTCTTGAAATTGTGTTTTCTGATGTGTGGGGTCCAGCGCAAACATCTGTTATTTGTCACAACTATTATGTAAGTTTTGTTGATGCCTATAGTCGCTTCACTTGGCTTTATCTTCTTAAGCGCAAATCTGATGTGTTTGATATATTCATACAGTTTCAACTGTATGTTGAACGTCTACTCAAGCATAAAATTATCCAGGTTCAATCAGATTGGGGGGCGAATATCACAACCTCAACACCTTCTTTAATAAGCTTGGGATATCTCATCGTTTATCATGCCCACATACACATCAGCAGAATGACGCTGTTGAGCGCAAACATCGCCATATAGTTGAGACCGGCCTCACACTTCTTGCTTATACTTCTGCACCCTTTCGTTTTTGGAGTGATGCTTTTGCTACCGTGTGTTTTCTCATTAACAGATTACCTACGCGTGTTCTTAATATGAAAAACTCCTATTGAGCTTCTCTTAGGTGAAACTCCTGACTATACCTTTTTTAAGGTGTTCGAGTGTGCCTGTTGGCCTCATCTTCGTCCTTATAATGATCGCAAACTTGAGTTTCGCTCCAAAAAGTGTGTGTTCTTAGGGTATAGTTCTCTCCATAAAGGCTACAAGTGTCTCCATGTCCCAACCAATCGAGTCTACATATCTCGGGATGTTGTTTTTGATGAGACCGTCTTCCCCTTTTCTGCCATGCCTCAGTCATCCACCACAACACCTTCTATGCATTCATCTCCTTTTATGCCTGGCCAATTTGAAGATGTTGCATATTCTCCTGTGTTGTTACCTAATCATGGTGCAGGAATTGGAAGTGGAGCTCGCCTGGAACTCCTCCCTGGCGGACCCGCTACATCGCCTGTGGTGCACGTCGATCGGCCGGTGGATGCACCGCCTCACGCCCTCGACCCCGTACCGGGCGCCCCGTCTCCAACCGCGCCTGGGCCGGAGCCCATGCTGGCTACTGCGACCGGGCCAGAGCCTGCGACGGCCTCCTCTGAGCAGTCTCCGTCGCCACCTCTTCGCCCGGACTCCCCTCCATCGTCGCCCTCGCCATCCGTGTGGGCGTCCTTGGTGCCTACTTCACCCGGGTCTGCAGCGGCTCACACGCCGCTGGGGCCTACGTCGCCTGGCCTGTTGTCGCCTAGTCCGCTGTCGCCCGGCCCGACGTCACCTAGTCCTTCTTCGCCGGAGTCCCATGGACCAGCCTCACCTGCTCCGGATATCCCGCCGGCCCCGGTGTTTGCTCTCCCGCAGCGTCCACACACTCGCAACCGTAGTGGCATTGTTCGTCCCAAGGAGCGCACCGATGGCATGATCACCTATCTTGCTGCTTGCCTGGCTCATGCTGTGGATGATCTAACCACCGAACCACGCAGTTATCAAGCCGCTATTAGTATTCCACACTAGAGGGATGCTATGGAACAAGAATATCATGCTCTTATGAAGAATAAGACCTGGACACTTGTTCCCCCTCCGTCTCGCGTCAACATCATTAATTCGAAGTGGGTGTTCAAGGTGAAGAAACATGCAGATGGTTCCGTTGAGCGCTACAAAGCGCGCCTCGTGGCTAAGGGCTTTAAACAGCGTCAGGGCCTGGACTATGAGGATACATTCAGCCTAGTTGTCAAGCCTACCACTATTCGACTTCTTCTTTCTCTGGCAGTTTCTCGCGGATGGTCTCTCCGCCAGCTTGATGTGCAGAACGCTTTTCTTCATGGATTGCTTGAAGAAGAGGTTTACATGCGGCAGCCACCTGGATTTGTTGATCACACTCAG
This sequence comes from Triticum dicoccoides, assembly GCF_002162155.2. NCBI lineage: Eukaryota > Viridiplantae > Streptophyta > Magnoliopsida > Poales > Poaceae > Triticum > Triticum dicoccoides. The sequence goes on from NC_041380.1 coordinate 23,276,714, forward strand.
CCTCATCATCTCTGTCATCTGACGAAGGCCATATATGGACTGAAGCAGGCTCCCCGTGCCTGGCATGCTCGTCTGGCTTCAGCTCTACGTACTCATGGGTTCATTCCTTCGACGGCTGATACTTCACTATTCTTGTTTCAGGGACCGAGTGTAACCATGTACCTCCTTGAGTATGTGGATGATATTGTCCTGCTGAGCTCATCTCTGATGGCTGCTGATGCTCTTGTGACTGCACTTGGTCGTGATTTTGCAGTTAAGGATTTGGGACAGCTTCATTTCTTCCTGGGTATTGAGGTCCCTCATCAGTCTCGTGGCAGTTTGGCTCTCACCCAGAAGAAGTACTCTCTTGATCTCTTGCGCCGTGCTGGTATGCTCAAGTGCAAGCCATCGCCTACACCCATGTCCTCCATTGACACCCTTTCTGCTGCTGATGGTGCTCTTCTCTCTCCTGAGGATGCTACTGAGTACAGGAGTATTGTTGGTGGCCTGCAGTATCTGATGATCACGCGTCCTGATCTCTCCTTTGCGGTTAACAGGGTGTGCCAGTATCTTCATGCTCCCACTGATGTACACTGGTCTGCTGTGAAGCGCATACTGCGTTATGTGCGTCTCACTGTCTCCTTTGGTCTTCACCTCTCCTCTTGACATCTCGTTCGCGGCGGCGGTGATGAGCGGCCGATGAGCGGAGAAGCGGCCTATGGAGGCCCCGGACTTGGATGGGGAGCGGCGGCGAGAGCGAGATCTGCGGGAGAAGGCGAAGAAGGTGATGCGCGCGAAGCAAGGGGGCAGATCCGAGCGCTTCCAAGAGGAAGATGGGCGCGAGGGGGATTGGGGTCCTCCTCCCCCATGGTGGATCCAGCAGCAAGAAAGAAAAAAAAAGAAGAAGGAGATGGCGCATCGATGGGAGCTCGAGCGCAAGCCGATGGATCATCCTAATTGTGGTGGTGGCCACGGGGATCCTCTGGCCAAGAGATCCAGGGCGGCTGCCGAACCTTTGGCTATGGCGTGCCCTCCTGAATTGAAGGGAATGTCGAGCGCCCCCATTCCGGTGGAGGACGCGCCGGAGGCTCCGGACGTGGAATGCTTCAAGTGTGGGAGACTTGGACATTTCCAGTCAAAATGCACATTCCTGCCCTTGTGTGTGTTGTTGCAAAGAAGAAGGCCATGCCTCTGCGCACTGCCCGACAAGGGGTCGGCAGCCGTGCTTGCAGATCATGGGTAGTGCTATTTCAGGGGAAGGTTTCTTTTGCCTTCAGTTCGAAGAAGAGGAGGACCCCGAGGAGCCGCGACAGCTTTCTACTGGCAATGCTGCTATCCTCTCTGCCGATCCGGGCCGTCTGAACCTGCGGGTCCTCAAACAAGAACTCAAACACATGGTCACGGGGGACTGGGACTGGCAAGTTACTCAAGTGGGAGAGGATGATTTTATGGTGGTGTTTCCTTCTGCAGATCTTCTCCATATGGCTCGGACTAGTGGCAAATTGTTCCTTTCTATCAATGATATCACTGCTAGGGTGCGTGATGTGGTACACGAGGTGATTCCCCCGTTGGTGATGCCAGAAGCGTGGGTGCGGCTCCACGGGATTCCTGAGAAACACCGCAAGATGGAGCACATCAAGGAGGCGTTCAAGATGCTGGGCCATCCGATCGTGGTCGACGAGCTCTCACTCATCAAGTTAGGTCCAGTGCGGATGAAACTCGCATGCAAGACCGCGGCAAAACTCAACGGCACTGTTGAGGTGTGGTTCAACCATGAAGGATACCAGATCAAAGTGGAGCTGGAGCGGATGCCGCGACGTCTGGGAGACAGCGGTGAGGCTCCTGGGGCGGGCCCCTCCGCTCCCCCTCCAGAGGGCCAGCAAGGCAAAGGCGGGCCGCCCAAGCCCGGGTCATCTGTGGGCCCCCCTCCAAGGACGCCGCCAATGGTGAGAAAGTAGCCAAATCTTCGGCTGCGGCACCCCAAAAGGAGGCGGATGGCTCGGGTGCGGCTTTGGCTGATCAAGACATGGAGATGGGCGTGACGATGGAGGAGCCAGACGACAGTATTCAAGACACTTCTATCGATACAGAGACATGGGAGAAGTTGGGATTGGTTTCAACTCAAGACACTGTTGTCAGCTTTCCTCCCCTCGCCCGCTCCCTGGACCCATCCTTCGACGAGTACGGTTCCAACCTGACTGCTCAAATCATGCCTCTGACGATGGCGATGATGGAGACAGGCACCTTGCCTGTCTCCCCTGCGCGCAGTGGGGGTTCGGTGGCGGGTTTCGTTTCCAACGTGGACTCGGACCTCACCCCGGCCTCGGGCAGGCGCATGTCGAACGGTTCCGGTCGGCAGGCTAAGAAGACGGCTGGGAGGAAGCCTGGGAGCAAGACGTTGGCCAAGGAGTCTGCGGGTTCGCTGGAGGCGCTGGGGGGCGAGCTAGGAGCGGCGCTGGTGGCACCAGGGCCGGCTACCAAGGCCAAGAGATCCAGGGCGACCCCGGTGGCGACTCGGGCTCCCAGCGTGCGTGCCAAGGCCAAGCTCGGGGACTTGACTTCCATGGAAAGCGCCAAGATCTGTGCTGCAGACAAGAACATGGACGTGACAGGTAATCCAACCCCCTCTTTTAAGATTCTGAATGCTTTCTCTGACGTTCACCTCGCCGAGATTCTGCGCGATAGTGGCGTTGCATTAGACTCCTCGCCTATGGACGCAATTTCTCTTGTGCGTGCGCGCGAAGATGCCCAGGCCGCCCTTGCGGCGGCTGCCGCCCGCTGTGCGGAGGTACAGCATGCGGATGGATCGGTCGCAGCACCAGTAGGGGCTAGTGCAGACCCTTTGCCCATCGAGGGAGACGAAGCTAGGGCGGTCTCGGACTTGCCTTCTTCCAGTCAGGCTCCGGCTAGGAAGCGAGTGGCCAAGGCGGTGAGCTCTCGTGGAGTTCGCCTGCGAAATCGCATTATTTGATGAGGTACATATTCTGGAATATTCGCAGACGCGGCCATGGGAGGCGGCGTACGCAGCTCAGAGAGTACATGTCCAGAGAGCACATAGACTTTGTAGCGCTCCAAGAGATGATTAAGGCCGATTTCACGTACAGAGATCTTTTGGCATACGACCCTCTTCAGCGTTTTGAATGGTTCTGGACACCTTCCTCGGGTCATTCTTGTTGGGGAACGTAGCAGAATTTTAAAATTTTCTACGCATCACCAAGATCAATCTATGGAGTCATCTAGCAACAAGGGAGAGGGGAGTGCATCTACATACCCTTGTAGATCGCTAAGCGGAAGCGTTCAAGTGAACGGGGTTGATGGAGTCGTACTCGTCGTGATCCAAATCACCGATGATCCTAGTGCCGAACGGACGGCACCTCCGCGTTCAACACACGTACAGCCCAGGGACGTCTCCTCCTTCTTGATCCAGCAAGGGGAGAGGAGAAGTTGAGGGAAAACTCCGACAGCACGACGGCGTGGTGGTGATGGAGCTCGTGGTTCTCCGGCAGGGCTTCGCCAAGCACTACGGAGGAGGACGAGGTGTTAGAGGAGGGAGAGGGCTGCGCCAGGGGAAGGGTGCGGCTGCCCTCTCTCTCCCTCACTATATATAGGGGGAAGGGAGGAGGGGGAGGCTCCCTAGGGTTCCCTAGGGGAGGGGCGGCGGCCACAGGGGAAACCCTAGATGGGTTTGGGCGCCCCCACCCCCTAGGAAACTTGCCCCCCAAGCCGGGAGGGGCGGCTGCCCTAGGGGTGGCGCCCCCACCTCTCCTGGTTACATGAGATGGGGTGGGAGTGGCGCTCAGCCCCTTAGTGGGCTGATGTGCCCTCCCCCCTTGGCCCATAAGGCCCCCCAACGCTTGCCGGGGCCTCCGAAACCCCTTTCGGGCACGCTGGTCATCACCTGGTACCCCCGGAACAATTCCGGACTCCAATACCCTTCATCCAATATACCGATCTTCACCTCCGGACCATTCCGGAGCTCCTCGTCATGTCCGGGATCTCATCCGGGACTCCGAACAACCTTCGGTAACCACATACTATTTCCCATAACAACTCTAGCGTCACCAAACCTTAAGTGTGTAGACCCTACGGGTTCGGGAACCATGCAGACATGGCCGAGACAACTCTCCGGTCAATAACCAACAGCGGGATCTGGATACCCATGTTGGCTCCCACATGCTCCACGATGATCTCATCGGATGAACCACGATGTCAAGGATTTAATCAATCCCGTATACAATCCCTTTGTCTAGCGGTATTGTACTTGCCCGAGATTCGATCGTCAGTATCCGATACCTTGTTCAATCTTTTTACCGGCAAGTCTTTACTCGCTCCATAACACATCATCCCGTGATCAACTCCTTGGTCACATTGTGCACATTATGATGATGTCCTACCGAGTGGGCCCAGAGATACCTCTCCGTTTACACGGAGTGACAAATCCTAGTCTCGATTCGTGCCAACCCAACAGACACTTTCGGAGATACCTGTAGTGTACCTTTATAGCCACCCAGTTACGTTGTGACGTTTGGCACACCCAAAGCACTCCTACGGTATCCGGGAGTTGCACAATCTCATGGTCTAAGGAAATGATACTTGACATTAGAAAAGCTTTAGCAAACAAACTACACGATCTTGTGCTAGGCTTAGGATTGGGTCTTGTCCATCACATCATTCTCCTAATGATGTGATCCCGTTATCAACGGCATCCAATGTCCATGGTCAGGAAACCGTAACCATCTATTGATCAACGATCTAGTCAACTAGAGGCTTACTAGGGACATGGTGTTGTCTATGTATCCACACGTGTATCTGAGTTTCCTATCAATACAATTCTATCATGGATAATAAACGATTATCATGAACAAGGAAATATAATAATAACCAATTTATTATTGCCTCTAGGGCATATTTCCAACAGTCTCCCACTTGCACTAGAGTCAATAATCTAGTTCACATCGCCATGTGATTAACACTCACAGGTCACATCGCCATGTGACCAACATCCAAAGAGTTTACTAGACTAAATCTAGTTCACATCACTATGTGATTGACACTCAATGAGTTCTGAGTTTGATCATGTTATGCTTGTGAGAGAGGTTGTAGTCAACGGGTCTTGCCATATTCAAATCCCTATGTATTTCGCAAAACTTTATGTCATATCGTAGATGCTGCTACCACGTTCCACTTGGAGCTATTCCAAATTGTTGCTCCATTATACGTATCCGGTATCTTTACTCAGAGCTATCCGGATAGGTGTTAAGCTTGCATCGACGTAACTCTTTACGTCGAACTCTTTATCACCTCCATAACTGAGAAATATTTCCTTATTCCTCTAAGGATAATTTTGACCGCTATCTAGTGATCCAGTCCTAGATCACCTTTGTACCCTCTTGCCAGACATGTGGCTAGGCACACATCAGGTGCGGTACTCAGCATGGCATACCGTATAGGGCCTATGACAAGAGCATAGGGGACGACCTTCGTCCTTCCTCTTTCTTCTGCCGTGGTCAATCTTTGAGTCTTACTCAACTTCACACCTTACAACTCAGGTAAGAACCCCTTCTTTGACTGATCGATTTTGAACTCCTTCAAAAACATGTCAAGGTGTGTGTTCTTTGAAAGTACCATCAGGCGTCTTGATCTATCTCTATAGATCTTGATGCCCAATATGTAAGCAGCTTTATCCAGGTCTTCCTTTGAAAAACACTCTTCAAACAACCGTTTATGCTTTCCAGAAATTCTACATTATTTCGGATCAACAATATGTCATCCACATATACTTATCAGAAATGTTGTAGTGCTCCCACTCACTTTCTTGTAAATACAAGTTTCTAACAAACATTGTATAAACCTAAAAGCTTTGATCACTCCATCAAAACATATATTCCGATTCCGAGATGCTTGCTCTAGTCCATAGAAGGATTGCTGGAGCCAGCATACCTTTTAGCATCCTTAGGATCGACAAAACCTTGTATTGTATCACATACAACTTTTCTTATGAAAACTTGGTAAGAAAACTTGTTTTGACATCCATCTGTAAGATTTCATAATCGAAAAATACAGATAATCCTAACATGATTCTGACGGACTTAAGCATCGCTACGGGTGAGAAATTCTCATCATAGTCAACTCCTTGAACTTGTGAAAAGACTCTTTCCCACAAGTCGAGCTTCATAGACGGTAACATTACCGCCCATGTCCGTCTTCTTCTTAAAGATCCATTTATTCTCAATAGCTTGCCGATCATCGGGCAAGTCCACCAAAGTCCATACTTTGTTATAATACATGGATCCTATCTTGAATTTCATGGCTTCTAACCATTTGTCGGAATATGGGCCCACCATCGCTTCTCCATAGCTCATAGGTTCATTGTTGTCTAACAACATGATATCTAAGACAGGATTACCGTACCACTCAGGAGTAGTACATATCCTTGTCGACCTACGAGGTTCGATAGCAACTTGATCCGAAGCTTCATGATCACTATCATTAACTTCCTATTCAACAGACGTAGGCGCCACAGAAAACATCCTTCTGTGTTGCATCGCTCTCTGGTTGAAGTAAAGGTTCGACAACCTCATCAAGTTCTATCTTCCTCCCATTCAATTCTTTCGTGATAATCTCCTTCTCGAGAAAGGACCCGTTCTTAGAGACAAACAATTTGCCCTCGGATCTGAGATAGAAGCTGTACCCAACTGTCACCTTTGGGTATCCTATGAAGATGTGTTTGTCCGCTTTGGGTTTGAGCTTCTCCGCCTGAAGCCTTAAGCATCGCAGCCCCAAACATTACGAAACGACAACTTTGGTTTCTTGCCAAACCAATGTTCACACGATGTCGTCTCAACGGACTTAGATGGTGTCCTATCTAAAGTGAATGCAGCTGTCTTTGACGCATAACCTCAAAATGAAAACGGTAGATCGGTAAGAGACATCATAGATCGCACCATATCTCATAAGGTTCGATTATGACGTCCGGACACACCATTACCCTGTGGTGTTCCAGGTGGCTTCAACTGTGAAACAATTCCACAATGTCTTAAGTGATTTGCCAAACTCATAACTCAGAAAATCCCCTTTTGATCAGATCATAGGAACATGATCTTATTGTTATGATGATTCTTAACTTCACTCTGAAATCGCTTGAACTTTTCAAACGTTTTAGATTCGTGCTTCATTAAGTAGATATACCTATATCTACCCAAATCGTCAGTGAAGATAAGAAAATAGCGATATCCACCGCACGCTTCAATTCTCATTGGATCACATGCATCAGCATGCATGATTTCCAAAAAGTCACTTGCCCGTTTCATTGTACCTGAAAACGGGGTCTTAGTCATCCTGCCCATGAGGCATGGCTCGCATGTGTCAAGTGATTCAAAATCAAGTGACTCCAAACATCCATCGACATGGAGTTTCTTCATGCATCTTACGCCAATATGACCTAAGCGGTAGTGCCACGAGAAAGTGGTACTATCATTATTAACTCTACATCTTTTGGCGTGAACATGTGTATTACCACGACCGAGATTCAATGAACCATTCACATAGGGTGCATGACCATGAAAGGTATCATTCATGTAAACAGAATAACCATTATTATCTAATTTAAATGAATAACCATATTGCAATGAACATGATCTAATCATATTCATGCTCAACGTAGACACCTGATAACATTTATCTAGGTTCAATACTAATCCCGAAGGCAGATGGAGCGTGCGATGGTGATCTCATCTACTTTGTAAACACTTCCAACACACATCGTCACCTCGCCCTTAGCCAGTCTCCGTTTAGTCCGTAGCTTTTGCTTCAAGTCACCAATAATAGCAACTGAACCGGTATCCAATACCCAGGTGCTACCAGGAGTACTAGTGAGGTACACATTAATAACACGTATATACTTTGAAGTTGCCAGCCTTCTTATCTACCATGCATTTGGGGTAATTGCGCTACCAGTGACCGTTCCCCTTACAATAGAAGCACTCAGTCTCAGGTTTGGGTTCAACCTTGGGTTCCTTCACTGGAGCGGCAACTGGTTTGCCATCCATGAAGTTTCCCTTCTAGCCCTTGCCCTTCTTGAAACCAGTGGTCTTGTTAAACCATCAACACATGATGCTCCTTTTTGATTTCTACCTTTTGCGGTCTTAAGCACCGCGAACAGCTCCGGGATCAACTCCATCCCTTGCATGTCATAGTTCATCACGAAGATCTAGTAGCTTAGTGATAGTGGCTAGAGAACTCTATCAATCACTATTTTATCTGAAAGTTTAACTCCCACTTGTTTTAGGTGATTGTAGCACCCAGACATTCTGAGCACATGCTCACTGGCTGAGCTATTCTCCTCCATCTTGTTGGCAAAAGAACTTGTCAGAGGTCTCACACCTCTCAACACGGGCATGAGCCTGAAATCCCAATTTCAGCTCTTGGAACATCTCATATGTTCTATGGCGTTCAAAACGTCATTGGAATCCCGATTCTAAGCCGTAAAGTATGGTGCACTAAACTATCAAGTAGTCATCAGAATGTGTTTGTCAGGTGTTCACAACATCCACAGACGACGTTGTAGGGGTTTGCACATCGAGCGGTGCATCAAAGACGTAAGCCTTCTGTGTAGCAGTGAGGACACTCCTCGGACTACGGACCTAGTCCGCATCATTGCTTACAATATCTTTCAACTTAATCTTTCTCTAGGAACGTATTGAAACAGGGAGCTACAACGTGAGTTATTTATCTACAACGTATTTGCGAAGACAATTTAGACTATGTTCATGATAATTGAGTTCATCTAATCAAATTATTTAATGAACTCCCACTCAGATAGACATCCCTCTAGTCATCTAAGTGAAACATGATCCAAGTCAACTAGTCCGTGTCCGATCATCACGTGAGACGGACTAGTCAACATCGGTGAACATCTTCATGTTGATCGTATCTTCTATACGACTCATGCTCGACCTTTCGGTCTTCCGTGTTCCGAGGCCATGCTGTACATGCTAGGCTCGTCAAGTCAACCTAAGTGTATTGCGTGTGTAAATCTGGCTTACACCCGTTGTATTCGAACGTTAGAATCTATCACACCCGATCATCACGTGGTGCTTCGAAACAACGAACCTTCGCAACGGTGCACAGTTAGGGGGAACACTTTTCTTGAAATTTTAGTGAGGGATCATCTTATTTAAGCTACCGTCGTTCTAAGCAAATAAGATGTAAAACATGATAAACATCACATGCAATCAAATAGTGACATGATATGGCCAATATCATTTTGCTCCTTTTGATCTCCATCTTCGGGGCTCCATGATCATTATTGTCACCGGCATGACACCATGATCTCCATCATCATGATCTCCATCATCGTGTCTTCTTGAAGTTGTCTCATCATCTATTACTTCTACTACTATGGCTAACACTTTAGCAATAAAGTAAAGTAATTACATGACGTTTAAGTTGACACGCAGGTCATAAATAAATTAAGACAACTCCTATGGCTCCTGCTGGTTGTCATACTCATCGATATGCAAGTCGTGATTCCTATTACAAGAACATGATCAATCTCATACATCACATATATCATTCATCACATCCTTTTGGCCATATCACATCACACGACACATGCTGCAAAAACAAGTTAGACGTCCTCTAATTGTTGTTGCAAGTTTTTACGTGGCTGCTATAGGTTTCTAGCAAGAACGTTTCTTACCTACGCCAAAACCACAACGTGATATGCCAATTTCTATTTACCCTTCATAAGGACCCTTTTCATCGAATCTGATCCGACTAAAGTGGGAGAGACAGACACCCGCTAGCCACCTTATGCAACTAGTGCATGTCAGTCGATGGAACCAGTATCACGTAAGAGTACGTGTAAGGTCGGTCCGGGCCGCTTCATCCCATGATGACGCCGAATCAAGAAAAGACTAGTAACGGCAAGTAAATTGACAATATTGACGCCCACAACTGCTTTGTGTTCTACTCGTGCATAGAAACTACGCATAGACCTAGCTCATGATGCCACTGTTGGGAACGTAGCAGAATTTTAAAATTTTCTACGCATCACCAAGATCAATCTATGGAGTCATCTAGCAACGAGGGAGAGGGGAGTGCATCTACATACCCTTGTAGATCGCTGTGACGCCTTCGATTCAATCGTACACTAATCATACACGCAAATGTGTACGATCAAGATCAAGGACTCACGGGAAGATATCACAACACAACTCTAGACACAAGTTAAAATAATACAAGCTTTATATTACAAGCCATGGGCCTCGAGGGCTCGAATACATAAGCTCGAATACACAAGAGTCAGCGGAAACAACAATATCTGAGTACAGACATAAGTTAGACAAGTTTTCCTTAAGAAGGCTAGCACAAAAGCAACAACGATCGAAAAGGCAAGGCCTCCTGCCTGGGAGCCTCCTAACTACTCCTGGTCGTCGGCGGTCTTCACGTAGTAGTAGGCATCCTCGGGGCAGTAGTAGTCGTCGGTGGTGTCGTCTGGATCCTGGGCTCCACCATCTGGTTGTGACAACCAGAAAGAAGAAAGAAGGGGGAAAAGGGGAAGCAAAGCAACCGTGAGTACTCATCCAAAGTACTCGCAAGCAAGGATCTAAACTACATATGCAACATTATCAAAGAGGGGTTGTATATGTGGACTGGGCTGCAGAAATGCCAGAATAGAGAGAAGGCCTAGTCCTATCGAAGACTAGCATCTTCTGGAAACCACCATCTTGCAGCAAACAAGAGGGAGTAGAGTAGCATAAAGTAAAGTAGTAGTGGTGTTATCAACCTCGCCCAGAGATCCTTTCTCGACTCCCTGCGAGAAAAGCATCCCAGAGCCATACTATCCAGTTATCATCACAATCCAATTCTCATCACCATCCGATTCTCATCTCAATCCATTTCTCATCATGAGTATCCAGTTCTAGTTGTATCGATCGGGATACAACTCCAAGTGTCCATTACCGTAGGACAGGCTATGCATAGATTAGTTCTTCCCTGCAGGGGTGCACCAACTTACGCACCACGCTCGATTGACTCCGGCCGGACACACTTTCCTGGGTCATGCCCGACCTCGGCCAAACAATACGCCGCAACCCGACCTAGGCTTAATAGAGAGGCCAGCACGCCGGACTAAACCTATGCCCCCAGGGGTCATGGGCCATCTCCCCGGGAACTCCTGCACGTTGCGAACGCGGCCGGTGAGCAGACCTAGCTACCTCCTTAAAAAGGTAGGTGCTTACAGTCCAACCCGGCGCGCGCCGCTCAGTCACTGACGTCTATTAAGCTTCGGCTGATGCATACGACGCAGAACGCCCATACTATGCCCACGTGATGGTTAGTGCTATCAGGCCAGAGGCCCCTCGGATCAAATATCCAAATCGCAGTGGATTAGGAACGCGCGGTAACAAGCAGAGACTCATGAAAGAGGTGACCCCGTTGCCCCGTCTCGAGGACTTGCGGCAAGGGCTAAGAATGCCCGGCCACGCCTCGTAATTATCTCACGGGCACCTTCCAGGTCAACCCGACTCCTCATCACTCGCAATTATGCTCGCGCGGGCACCCCTCAGGGTCGACCTGTCTTTAGTAACATGGTTCAGTGTAAAGTCATAGTAACCATAGTAACTGTGTGTTTAAACATCAAGGGGAAAACCCGAGGAATCACCCCCGGAGAATTCCACTCAATGTAATCATCAAGGTGAACGTAAGAGGAATCACCCCCGAGGTTCACACTTGAGGGGTTGCACGACAGAGTCCTATCGGAAGTGGTTAAGGTGGAATCACCCTCGATGACCACGACCGAATAGCTATACTACAGGGTTAACATCAGAAGTGTTGTAGAGGTCTCACCCTCGGCACTCGATAGTAACCCAGCAGTGTCGAACAACTAAGGGGAAAGTGATGTGCGGTGCCGGGGCCTGGTCTTCAATCTCGTTGATCGGGTCTTCAATGATGAAGCAAGGGCAACGAGGACAAGGTGGGGGTCACTGATGGATCACTAACCAACCTATACTAAGCAGATTAGGATAAGCAGGTAAGGTACAACAGTAGATACAAAAGCAGGCTATGCATCAGAATAGGAGCAAACAATAACAGTAGTAAAATCTAATGCAAGCATGAGAGAATGGAATGGGCGATATGGGGATGATCAAAGGGGGGGCTTGCCTGGTTGCTCTGGCAAGGAGGGGTCGTTGTCGACGACGTAGTCGATCACCGGGGCATCAGCGGCCTCGGGGTCTACTAGAGAGAAGAGGGGGAAGAAACAGTAAATACATAGCAAACAGAGGTAACACTAAGCATGACATGACGATACGTAGCGCTAAGCGTGCTCTAACGCGGTACTACACATTGCAGACGAAGGGGGGAAACATCCGAGGGTGAATTCCCGACGTTAGGTGGATTCCAGACAAAGGAAAAGAGGGGGAAAGTTCCATGTTCAGCATGCTAGGGGCATGTGACAGATGAACGGACCACGTATTCGGATTCGTTGAATTTTTCTGAGCAACTTTCATATAGAAAACATTTTCATCGGAGTTACGATTTATTTTCTATGAATTTTTAAAGTTTAAACAATATTCTGGAATTATTAAATTAGCAGAAAAGGAAAAAATGACATCAGCATGACATAGGTGTGACGTCAGTAGTCAACAGTCCGGTTGACTGGTCAAAGCTGACCAGTGGGTCCCACATGTCATAGAGAGAGGGCTAACAATGGGTTATTTTAAAAGAATAGGGGGGTAATTAGCAGTTGGGCCCCACATGTCAGTGGCTAATTAGATTAACTAATTAACTTTAGTTATATAAACGTTTTAATTAACAGAATAACTGTGGGGCCCGCATGTCAATGACACTGGGCTGCCCAGTCAGCACGTTGACTGGGTCAACCCAGTCAACGGGGCCCGCGGGGCCCATTGGCAGCGACATCAGGAGGGCCGCGTGGCGGACAGGTTAGCAGGTGACGACGGAGTCGCTCCGGCGACCCTCTCGCGGCTGCTCCTCGCCGGAGTTGGCCGGAAAACGACCTCAGAGGCCCGTTTCGGCCGCGGTTTGAACCTATGGCACCGCAGGGCTCGCGCGCATCCGACTGCGGTGGTGGCTTGGCCGGAGCGCGCCTGCAGCAACGGCGGCGAGTACGAGCAGCGACGGTCGCTCGGGTGCACGGCGGGGACCTTGCTAGGGGCACGGCGAGGCGAGCCAGAAGGCTTGCCCCGCCTCTGGGAGCGTGCTGAGCATGACGGGGTGGCCGACTACGAGCTCCGCGAGCCGTGGCTACGGCGGCGAACCCCACGACGGCGACAAGCTCGGGCATGACGGGGGAACCAGCTACGGGTAGTGGCAGAAGCAGGGAATAGAAGGAAGGGGGGGGGGGTCCGGCGCTCACTTCCGTTGCTGGGAAGGCCCGAGGAAGAGTCGAGGTGGCCGGAGACGGCGTCGGTGTGCAGCGGCCCGAGGCGGACGGAGGTTGAAGAAGGCGGCGTGACGGCGCTCTAGCGCCTCCGAGCTCTTGCGGATGGCACCAGGGGACGTAGCGGATGATGGCGAGGAGCTACGTCATGGCGAATACGCGCGTGGGGGCCGGTGGCCACGAGGGCGACGGCGGCCATGGCGGCCGTGGCGTTCGGATGCGATGGGGAGGGGATCTGGGGTGCGAGGGAGAGACGAAGCGGGCGAAGGGAAAGGACTGGCGCGAGTGGGGTGCATTGAGTGGACGTGAGGGCTCGAGGCGTCGAGGGGACGTCGCCCTTATCCCTTCCCCGACGGGGACGGCGACAGGGTTCGGTGGCGACCAGCGAGCGCGGCCGCTGGGTCGGGTGAACAGAGAGGAGGGAGGCGACCGGGGGAGGTGGGCTGCTGGGTTATGACAAAGGCCCAGGCGGGTCAGGGGGGTTTCTTTTTCTTTTACCTCTGCTCTTTTCTTTTTACAGAAAAAGCATGGTAATATTTGGGCTGCCAAATGGATTTTGTAAAATGTGGGACTTGGCCACATAATTACATTGAAATAGTTAGCACTGCCACAAAAAGGCTGTGAGGCTTTTGAAATAGTTTGAAATTTTTACAAAGTAAAAAGGCATTTAAACTATTGTTTTAGCCACTGCTTTAAGTAGTTTAGGCCACTTAAACCCTTTGCAAAAATGTTGGTTCACCACCAATATTAGTTGTGGAATATTTGGCACATGATGAACATTTTTGTATTCATGTTTGAGAAATTTTGAATTTTGGACTTGATGTTTTGAACAAGTGGCAACTAGGCAAGGTAAACATGATGACATGGCATGATTAGTGGGAGATTACTGTGGCATGAATCTCGGGGTGTTACAAATCTCCTCCACTACAAGAAATCTCGTCCCGAGATTTAAGTGGTGAAGTAAAGAATAACTTCGGGAGAACTAACCCTTATAGGGTTAATTATCTGGTAAACAATTCAGTAAATGTGGCAGAAGTATCTCTCGAGTTGAAACTTAAGAAAACATCGAGAGCAAAACATGAAGTACAATAGGAAGTTTCAAGCGAATGGACAAACGATCGATACCTGAACAGAGTGTGAGAAGGGGGTTCAGAGCATCGGGAATATATCATATCTCGGAAGGTGGCTCGTGACAAAACACAAAGCCAAGAGCAAATGATACACCGGAATAAAAGGATATACAGGAGAGTCAGGTTCCGATCCTGTGGAACTATGGGTTATGAGCCCACCATGTGGGTTAAAAGAAGAAAGGGGGCCGATAGCAAGGCATGTCAGATGATAGACTGTCAGTTATGTTGGCAACAACGTTGGTACCAAGGGCGAGGGACGAAGAGAACCATTTTCCTGCTCGTTGAACGAGGCGGACCAATAGGCAAAGTTCTCGTCCATCCGGGGTTACCAGGATGTCGTCAGCAATAGTAACAGGGTCACACTGACAGAGTTGTAAACCGAGGTGTTTCCATAAGCAGGGAATTATTTCTGCTTATAACATATATAGATCACAAGAAAGGTTGAGCAAACCAATGGAAAGGAAAATGTGTTTATCGAATCAACAACCCAAAGGAAGGGAAGATGTGTTTACTCATAAGAGTTGGGATTATATCCCTCCCAAGGGGAAGCGGAGCAGGATATACATGATATGACAACAAGTTTAAATATCATTTAGATAAAGGGGGCGAGGGGATAATCATGATATTACCCATACAATGGTGTTTGGATAATAGATCAAGAAACATTCGACAGTGTGCTTCCAATGTTCATGGTTGATATTCGGAATACCTCAGTCATGCTTCGAGGTAGCATTAACTTGGTGTTACAAGTAGGGGCTGGAGTTGAAGATCACAAGAAATACTGAAAGAACGATTGCAGGAATAGCAAGGAGTCCAAGGTATAACCAAGACATGATCAACATGTGTTGGAAAGAAGATAAGGGGGTTGTTAATGATAATTCAAATCATTGAAGGTCAAGGATGGTATTTCTCACCATGAATTCAATTGTCATTTCAACAGAAGTCAAAATGTTGATGCTGATCACGACGCCTTTGTCGAGAGGCTCTATGAAGATGCCATTGAACAACAACGACATCAAGCAAAAGGAATGTTGAAGCAAAGGCTATTGGAACCACGTATACGACACAAGCTCGGATTCAAGCTTGTTGTTCAAGGAGGAATGATAAGATGAGGAAGATTGACGTAAGCATAGCTAGCCGTCGGAAGTTGTGCTCCAGAAGAAGGACCGGATAGCACAGTTAAAATTAGCTCGATAATGATATAGCCGATCAGGCTAGGAATGATGTGATGGAGTATCATTCCAAATGAGAATTCACAAGAGGTAGTGCAATGACACAATATCCTCGAGATAACAGGGGGCAACACTCGAGGTAGATCAAAATAGAGGTTGGACAGATGAAAAGATCTATAGAAGACAAGTATTTTAACTTGTTCGAGAAATGGAATCAAAGGGGAACAATCATGGTCAGAACCACAGTTGCAAAGGACCAAACATAGTTACCAGATGAACTTATAACAAGGGGATTATTATTATCACAAGAAGCTTCCATGATAAGTTCCACATCGGGTCCATGGGCATGAACACAAAGTTCAAGGTCGACTCCCACTTCTTCAATGCATATCCTTTCATTTACTTCTCGCGTTCAATGAAGTTGTAGTGTTGACATGTTATCTGGCGAAACACCAGAAGAGTAAGACTCATTAAAAACTCTCGGGTTCAAACGGATTAGGGGAGGCATAGGTTCAACCCATAGGGGCATCTTAGGAACCTATTCCACAAACTTCAAAAGTAAACAACACAAGCTCGAAGCAGAGCATGGTTGACAAAAGGAGAGGATACAATTTACCAAAGGCTTTATGTATCCGAGAAAAGGCTCACAAGGTTATTGCATATGAAGGATGTTGTCGGATAACAACCCGGCAATGGGCCTGCCGGTCCACAGTGGAGCTGATGTGAGTATCGGTACTCAATCAGAGGAAGAAAGAATGCAAAGGCATCGGATTATAGAACACCTGAATAATTCGATGCTTAGATAACAAAGGAATTATGATTTCCTAAACGAAGGATCAGAAGTAGACGCTCTGATCAAGGAGGGATAGGTAGAATAGACCTAGGGGCACAATTGATGACAAATAGATTGGTCGAGAACCAGCTCATGTTCAAAATGACGTCTAAGCCAAAAAGATATAGAAGGATCACTGATGATTGTGTGCCTTCACACACATGTTGAATCAATAGGATCAAAATGAAGGTGTCGAAGGATACTAATGAATATTGCTACACATATGGAAAGCATCCATAATGCAAGCAGACAAGTAATTGCAGAGCAATAGTTTGAAGAGGATACTCGAAAGATCGGGTAGTATTTCCAAGTATTTTGAAAAGCATATGAACAACTGGGGATGAGCGGACCCCGGTTAAGTGAATTATCCTTAGTGCAAAAAGAAGCTGCAAAGCAGAAGGCACAAGGATTCTCGGAACAACGGAGAGTGCTAGGGGTATCTTGTAACAACATGAGCAACTGGGGATGAAGGTACAAATGGCAAGGAGGTTATTCACGAGGATTACCGGTGGTCAGGAACTGTAAGGCAGTGTGCACAGAGTCTCGAGAAACATCGAGGAGTAACCGCAGAATCTTCTGGCGAAGCAAGTGATCATCGGTAAGGTCGGGGCTCTCCGGGAGGAAGTGGGTACGAGAACCTAATGTCAGAGTTAGTAAATTCGTTTAACCCGAGTAGAAGAGAGTTCAGAGTCCCAGAGTATAGATGAGGAGTAAAAGATTCTAATACCACCCAATGGCGACGTGGGCCCGTAAGCCACACAACCAATGTTAGTAAAAGTTTTTCAGTGACTAGACTCAACTTCGGCCAAGGAGTTGGAAAGGGGGATACCTACAGGCAGTCGGCTCTGATACCAACTTGTGACGCCCTCGATTCAATCGTACACTAATCATACACGCAAATGTGTACGATCAAGATCAAGGACTCACGGGAAGATATCACAACACAACTCTAGACACAAGTTAAAATAATACAAGCTTTATATTACAAGCCATGGGCCTCGAGGGCTCGAATACATAAGCTCGAATACACAAGAGTCAGCGGAAGCAACAATATCTGAGTACAGACATAAGTTAGACAAGTTTGCCTTAAGAAGGCTAGCACAAAAGCAACAACGATCGAAAAGGCAAGGCCTCCTGCCTGGGAGCCTCCTAACTACTCCTGGTCGTCGGCGGTCTTCACGTAGTAGTAGGCATCCTCGGGGTAGTAGTAGTCGTCGGTGGTGTCGTCTGGATCTTGGGCTCCACCATCTGGTTGTGACAACCAGAAAGAAGAAAGAAGGGGGAAAAGGGGAAGCAAAGCAACCGTGAGTACTCATCCAAAGTACTCGCAAGCAAGGATCTACACTACATATGCAACATTATCAAAGAGGGGTTGTATATGTGGACTGGGCTGCAGAAATGCCAGAATAGAGAGAAGGCCTAGTCCTATCAAAGACTAGCATCTTCTGGAAACCACCATCTTGCAGCAAACAAGAGGGAGTAGAGTAGCATAAAGTAAAGTAGTAGTGGTGTTATCAACCTCGGCCAGAGATCCTTTCTCGACTCCCTGTGAGAAAAGCATCCCAGAGCCATACTATCCAGTTATCATCACAATCCAATTCTCATCACCATCCGATTCTCATCTCAATCCATTTCTCATCATGAGTATCCAGTTCTAGTTGTATCGATCGGGATACAACTCCAAGTGTCCATTACCGTAGGACAGGCTATGCATAGATTAGTTCTTCCCTGCAGGGGTGCACCAACTTACCCACCACGCTCGATTGACTCCGGCCGGACACACTTTCCTGGGTCATGCCCGGCCTCGGCCAAACAATACGCCGCAACCCGACCTAGGCTTAATAGAGAGGCCAGCACGCCGGACTAAACCTATGCCCCCAGGGGTCATGGGCCATCTCCCCGGGAACTCCTGCACGTTGCGAACGCGGCCGGTGAGCAGACCTAGCTACCTCCTTAAAAAGGTAGGTGCTTACAGTCCAACCCGGCGCGCGCCGCTCAGTCGCTGACGTCTATTAAGCTTCGGCTGATGCATACGACGCAGAACGCCCATACTATGCCCACGTGATGGTTAGTGCTATCAGGCCAGAGGCCCCTCGGATCAAATATCCAAATCGCAGTGGATTAGGAACGCACGGTAACAAGCAGAGACTCATGAAAGAGGTGACCCCGTTGCCCCGTCTCGAGGACTTGCGGCAAGGGCTAAGAATGCCCGGCCACGCCTCGTAATTATCTCACGGGCACCTTCCAGGTCAACCCGACTCCTCATCACTCGCAATTATGCTCGCGCGGGCACCCCTCAGGGTCGACCCGTCTTTAGTAACATGGTTCAGTGTAAAGTCATAGTAACCATAGTAACTGTGTGTTTAAACATCAAGGGGAAAACCCGAGGAATCACCCCCGGAGAATTCCACTCAATGTAATCATCAAGGTGAACGTAAGAGGAATCACCCCCGAGGTTCACACTTGAGGGGTTGCACGACAGAGTCCTATCGGAAGTGGTTAAGGTGGAATCACCCTCGATGACCACGACCGAATAGCTATACTACAGGGTTAACATCAGAAGTGTTGTAGAGGTCTCACCCTCGGCACTCGATAGTAACCCAGCAGTGTCGAACAACTAAGGGGAAAGTGATGTGCGGTGCCGGGGCCTGGTCTTCAATCTCGTTGATCGGGTCTTCAATGATGAAGCAGGGGCAACGAGGACAAGGTGGGGGTCAATGATGGATCACTAACCAACCTATACTAAGCAGATTAGGATAAGCAGGTAAGGTACAACAGTAGATACAAAAGCAGGCTATGCATCAGAATAGGAGCAAACAATAACAGTAGTAAAATCTAATGCAAGCATGAGAGAATGGAATGGGCGATATCGGGATGATCAAAGGGGGGGCTTGCCTGGTTGCTCTGGCAAGGAGGGGTCGTTGTCGACAACGTAGTCGATCACCGGGGCATCAGCGGCCTCGGGGTCTACTAGAGAGAAGAGGGGGAAGAAACAGTAAATACATAGCAAATAGAGGTAACACTAAGCATGACATGACGATACGTAGCGCTAAGCGTGCTCTAACGCGGTACTACACGTTGCAGACGACGGGGGGAAACATCCGAGGGTGAATTCCCGACGTTAGGTGGATTCCGGACAAAGGAAAAGAGGGGGAAAGTTCCATGTTCAGCATGCTAGGGGCATGTGACAGATGAACGGACCACGTATTCGGATTCGTTGAATTTTTCTGAGCAACTTTCATATAGAAAACATTTTCATCGGAGTTACGGTTTATTTTCTATGAATTTTTAAAGTTTAAACAATATTCTGGAATTATTAAATTAGCAGAAAAGGAAAAAATGACATCAGCATGACATAGGTGTGACGTCAGCAGTCAACAGTCCGGTTGACTGGTCAAAGCTGACCAGTGGGTCCCACATGTCATAGAGAGAGGGCTAACAATGGGTTATTTTAAAAGAATAGGGGGGTAATTAGCAGTTGGGCCCCACATGTCAGTGGCTAATTAGATTAACTAATTAACTTTAGTTATATAAACGTTTTAATTAACAGAATAATTGTGGGGCCCGCATGTCAATGACACTGGGCTGCCCAGTCAGCACGTTGACTAGGTCAACCCAGTCAACGGGGCCCGCGGGGCCCATTGGCAGCGACACCAGGAGGGCCGCGTGGCGGACAGGTTAGCAGGCGACGCCGGAGTCGCTCCGGCGACCCTCTCGCGGCTGCTCCTCGCCGGAGTTGGCCGGAAAATGACCTTAGAGGCCCGTTTCGGCCGCGGTTTGAACCTACGGCACCGCAGGGCTCGCGCGCATCCGACTGCGGTGGTGGCTTGGCCGGAGCGCGCCTGCAGCAACGGCGGCGAGTACGAGCAGCGACGGTCGCTCGGGTGCACGGCGGGGACCTTGCTAGGGGCACGGCGAGGCGAGCCAGAAGGCTTGCCCCGCCTCTGGGAGCGTGTTGAGCATGACGGGGTGGCCGGCTACGAGCTCCGCGAGCCGTGGCTACGGCGGCGCACCCCACGACGGCGACAAGCTCGGGCATGACGGGGGAACCAGCTACGGGTAGTGGCAGAAGCAGGGAATAGAAGGAAGGGGGGGGGGTACGGCGCTCACTTCCGTTGCTGGGAAGGCCCGAGGAAGAGTCGAGGTGGCCGGAGACGGCGTCGGTGTGCAGCGGCCCGAGGCGGACGGAGGTTGAAGAAGGCGGCGTGACGGCGCTCTAGCGCCTCCGAGCTCTTGCGGATGGCACCAGGGGGCGTAGCATATGATGGCGAGGAGCTACGTCATGGCGAATACGCGCGTGGGGGCTGGTGGCCACGAGGGCGACGGCGGCCATGGCGGCCGTGGCGTTCGGATGCGATGGGGAGGGGATCTGGGGTGCGAGGGAGAGACGAAGCGGGCGAGAGGAAAGGCCTGGCGCGAGTGGGGTGCATTGAGTGGACGGGAGGGCTCGAGGCGTCGAGGGGACGTCGCCCTTATCCCTTCCCCGACGGGGACGGCGACAGGGTTCGGTGGCGACCAGCGAGCGCGGCCGCTGGGTCGGGTGAACAGAGAGGAGGGAGGCGACCGGGGGAGGTGGGCTGCTGGGTTGGGCCGCCCAGATGACAAAGGCCCAGGGGGGTCAGGGGGGTTTCTTTTTCTTTTACCTCTGCTCTTTTCTTTTTACAGAAAAAGCATGGTAATATTTGGGCTGCCAAATGGATTTTGTAAAATGTGGGACTTGGCCACATAATTACATTGAAATAGTTAGCACTGCCACAAAAAGGCTGTGAGGCTTTTGAAATAGTTTGAAATTTTTATAAAGTAAAAAGGCATTTAAACTATTGTTTTAGCCACTGCTTTAAGTAGTTTAGGCCACTTAAACCCTTTGCAAAAATGTTGGTTCACCACCAATATTAGTTGTGGAATATTTGGCACATGATGAACATTTTTGTATTCATGTTTGAGAAATTTTGAATTTTAGACTTGATGTTTTGAACAAGTGGCAACTAGGCAAGGTAAACATGATGACATGGCATGATTAGTGGGAGATTACTATGGCATGAATCTCGGGGTGTTACAATCGCTAAGCGGGAGCATTCAAGTGAACGGGGTTGATGGAGTCATACTCGTCGTGATCCAAATCACCGATGATCCTAGTGCCGAACGGACGGCACCTCCGCGTTCAACACACGTACAGCCCGGGGACGTCTCCTCCTTCTTGATCCAGCAAGGGGAGAGGAGAAGTTGAGGGAAAACTCCGACAACACGACGGCGTGGTGGTGATGGAGCTCGTGGTTCTCCGGCAGGGCTTCGCCAAGCACTATGGAGGAGGACGAGGTGTTAGAGGAGGGAGAGGGCTGCGCCAGGGGAAGGGTGCGGCTGCCCTCTCTCTCCCTCACTATATATAGGGGGAAGGGAGGAGGGGGAGGCGCCCTAGGGTTCCCTAGGGGAGGGGCGGCGGCCACAAGGGAAACCCTAGATGGGTTTGGGCGCCCCCACCCCCTAGGAAACTTGCCCCCCAAGCCGGGAGGGGCGGCTGCCCTAGGGGTGGCGCCCCCACCTCTCCTGGTTACGTGAGATGGGGTGGGAGGGGCGCTCAGCCCCTTAGTGGGCTGATGTGCCCTCCCCCTTTGGCCCATAAGGCCCCCCAACGCTTGCCGGGGCCTCCGAAACCCCTTTCGGACACGCTGGTCATCACCTGGTACCCCCGGAACAATTCCAGACTCCAATACCCTTCGTCCAATATACCGATATTCACCTCCGGACCATTCCGGAGCTCCTCGTCATGTTCGGGATCTCATCCGGGACTCTGAACAACCTTCGGTAACCACATACTATTTCCCATAACAACTGTAGCATCACCAAACCTTAAGTGTGTAGACCCTACGGGTTCGGGAACCATGCAGACATGGCCGAGACAACTCTCCGGTCAATAACCAACAGCGGGATCTGGATACCCATGTTGGCTCCCACATGCTCCACGATGATCTCATCGGATGAACCACGATGTCAAGGATTTAATCAATCCCGTATACAATCCCTTTGTCCAGCGGTATTGTACTTGCCCGAGATTCGATCGTCGGTATCCGATACCTTGTTCAATCTCGTTACCGGAAAGTCTCTTTACTCGTTCCGTAACACATCATCCCGTGATCAACTCCTTGGTCACATTGTGCACATTATGATGATGTCCTACCGAGTGGGCCTAGAGATACCTCTCCGTTTACACGGAGTGACAAATTCCAGTCTCGATTCGTGCCAACCCAACAGACACTTTCGGAGATACCTGTAGTGTACCTTTATGGCCACCCAGTTACGTTGTGACGTTTGGCACACCCAAAGCACTCCTACGGTATCCGGGAGTTGCACAATCTCATGGTCTAAGGAAATGATACTTGACATTAGAAAAGCTTTAGCAAACGAACTACACGATCTTGTGCTAGGCTTAGGATTGGGTCTTGTCCATCACATCATTCTCCTAATGATGTGATCCCGTTATCAACGGCATCCAATGTCCATGGTCAGGAAACCGTAACCATCTATTGATCAACGATCTAGTCAACTAGAGGCTTACTAGGGACATGGTGTTGTCTATGTATCCACACGTGTATCTGAGTTTCCTATCAATACAATTCTATCATGGATAATAAACGATTATCATGAACAAGGAAATATAATAATAACCAATTTATTATTGCCTCTAGGGCATATTTCCAACAATTCTGGTGGTCAATTGATGGGTTGTAATAAAGATATATGTGATGTAATCCTATGGGAGCCTGGTATGTTTTCTATTGCGGTTACGGTTAGACACTGGGTTTCCCAGGCTACCTGGGTGATTGTAAGTGTATATGGGCCGGCGGACCACGCGAGGTCTGGGGATTTCTTGGGGGAAATCACAACCTTGGTTGGGGCCAAACGAGCGGCCAACCTGCTAGTAGTGGTAGGCGGAGATTTTGACCTGATCCGCTCGGGGGCGGACAAAAATAATGGCAATATAGATTGGGCTAGGGTATCCCTTTTTAACAATGCCATTGCGACTGTTGCTCTCAGGGAGATTGCACGTACGGGTGCAAGATTCACTTGGACGAACAAACAGCGAAATCCAGTACGCTGTGTTAACTCTTGATCGTGTATTTTGTTCAAGCGAATGGGAGGCTTTGTTTCCCCTTTGCACCTTAGTGGCCGAGACGCGCATAGGATCAGACCATGTTCCACTAATTATACTGTCATCAGGGGAGGACAGTGTGCGCCGTAGTCGAAGATTTTTCTTCGAGACAGCTTGGTTCGAACATGAAGGCTCCTGCCAACTGGTCACGATCCGTTGGACTTCGATTGCTCACCAGGTGGGGTATCGGCGAGGACCGGTAGAATTTTGGTTCGCAGCGGCTGCGGCCTTGCGCGTATTCCTCAGGGCTGGGGGGCCAACCACGGCAGCGAGTCCAAAAGGGAAAGGGAACACATTGTGGACGAAATTGCGCGCCTTGATGCGCAGGCTGACACAAGACCTTTTTCTGGCGACGAATGGGAGCCCAGATACGTCCTGGAAAACCAGGTTTTGGCAATTCTTAGGGCAGAGGAGGAGTACTGGTGTCGCAGGGGCGGCATAAAGTGGATCGTGAAAGGTGACGCCAACACTGGCTACTTTCACGCGTACGCAAACGGGCGCAAGCGCAAGAGCTCAATCCTAAGACTCCAGTAGGAGCACGGGATTTTGGTTTCCCAAAACGAAATCGTTAACCACATTTACGAGTTTTTCGTACAACTGTTGGGAACAGCGGAATCCAAAGGATTAAGTCTAAGGGAGGACTTATGGGGACCGACCGAGCGAGTTTCCCAACAGGAAAATGACGCCCTTATGGTGTCCTTTTCGCCACAAGAGATTGATTTAGCGCTAGCTGGAATGAAGAACGACACGGCCCCAGGCCCGGACGGCTGGTCGGTGGAGTTTTTCAAAAGGTTTTGGCCGCTCCTTAGAGACCTTTTCCAAGCTATTATCAACGGCTTTGCCCTGGGTACGGTAGATCTCGCGCGGCTCAACTATGGGGCGATTTGTCTAATCCCTAAGGTCAAAGGGGCGGACTCCATCAAGTTGTTCCGCCCGATCACGCTCATCAACGTCCCCTTCAAGCTTTGCGCCAAAGCTTACGCCTCTAGGTTAGCGCCGGTGGCTCAACGAGTAATTCATAAGAGCCAAACTGCTTTCCTTAAAGGTAGAAACATTCTAGAAGGGCCTATTGTTCTCACAGAGATAATCCACGAACTTAAACGAACGAGAGGACATGGTATTATCCTCAAGCTAGACTTCGAGAAAGCGTACGACCGCGTAAACTGGGAGTTCGTGCGGGAGGTCCTCCTCAAAAAGGGTTTTGAGGCAGGGTTTGTCCATCGGATCATGCATCTGATCTCGAGTGGCAACACCTCGGTTATTGTTAACGGCGAAATGGGGAAGTTTTTCCGTAACAGGAAAGGGTTAAGACAAGGCGATCCCATCTCCCCACTCATCTTTAATTTTGTGGCTGATGCATTGGCTACTTTGCTGACCAAGGCGAGGGAGGCCGGTCACATCAAGGGGCTTGTCCCACACCTCATCCCAGGTGGTGTGTCACACCTAAAATACGCCGACGACACCTTGCTATTGTTTGAGCCAGACGACCATAGTGTGGCCTCGGTCAAGCTGATTCTTCTTGCCTTTGAGATCCTTTCTGGACTCAAAATAAACTTTCACAAAAGTGAGGTCATTACCATGGGGATGGACGACCAGCAAAGCGCTCGAGTCGCAAACTTACTTAATTGTAAGCTAGGGAGCTTTCCAATTAGGTACCTAGGGCTTCCAGTTTCTCACCGCAAGCTATCGATTTTAGAGAGGGAGCCTCTTTATGGGAAAGTGGCCAAAAGGGTTAGCCCGTGGCGAGGGCGTTTTATGTCCTCGGCGGCGAGGCTCATACTAACTAACTCGAGCCTCTCTTCCCTTCCCCTATTCAACATGGGGATGTTCTTACTAGCTGACGGAGTGCATGCTAAGTTAGACACACCTAGATCCGGTTTCTTTTGGGAAGGAACGGGTAACAAACGGAACAAACGGAAATGCCACTTAGTTAAGTGGGCGGCCGTTTGTAGGCCAAAAAAATTCGGAGGGCTGGGCATCCTTAACTCCAAACTAATGAATGTGGCCCTCCTTTCCAAATGGTGGTGGCGGCTGGCCCAAAACGAGACGGGTCTCTGGGTGCAACTGCTCAAAGCTAAGTACTTCCCGAATGGCACTCCATTCACGGCCTCGGCCAACGGCTCCGTGTTCTGGAAAGGGATCCAAGCGGTACGCCCCGCTTTTGCTATTGGGGCAAAATTTCAGATCAACAACGGCCTTTCCACTCGGTTTTGGCTCGATCACTGGCTGGGTGCCTCCCCCCTTTGGCAAAGCCACCCCAACTTATACCGGATTGCTACTGACACTAACATATCAGTAGGGGCCGCGCTCCGCGCTGACCCCCCGGCGATTCACTTTATGCGGGCCCTCTCCACCGACGAGCATGTATCTTGGGAGGGCCTGTTACAGCTTATAGGCGCCATCCGCTTAGGAACGGGTGCTGATTCGGTCGAGTGGAGCTTGACTGCCTCTAGGAAATTCTCGGTTAAGTCCCTATATAACAAGCTAACCGAAGGTACATCGCGTGACATAGCTAGGGGGCTATGGAAGGCCCGTCTGCCCTTGAAGATTAAAATCTTCATGTGGCAAATGTTCAGGAACCGGCTGCCCACCTCGGATAACGTGGCAAAACGCAACGGTCCTGCGGATGGCACTTGCACTGTATGCGGCCTTGGCGAAGATGCAAACCATATCTTTTTTAAATGCCACCTGGCCAGGTTTGTATGGAGTGCAGTAAGGGAAGCTTTCCATACGAATTGGAATCCAGCCTCGGGGAATGATCTGATTTCTATACTCAAAACTACGAAAGGGACTAGTAGTAGAATCGCTTGGCGTTGCGTAGGGGCGCTGCTTTGGGCAATTTGGACGATGCGCAACAAAATTACCATTGAGAAAAAAATTCCCTAACCTCCCCGCGGATGTGATCTTCAAATGTCATCTTTTTTACAGACGTGGACTCCGCTGGGAAGGAGCGCGATGCTGAGCGTATGTTGGAGGCCATGACGCGCATCAAGAATATCCAGGTGTTGGCAAGACAAGCTCCGCCGAGCAGCTGAAGCTTTTGAAGATTGTGTGGGAGTTTTATGTTAGCTAAGACTTCTCGATGGATGCTGTGTTTGGATGTAATATTGCCGTCGCGTTGAACCTTTGCAGCGTTTTGGATGTCGGTCATGGACCGAACGTTTAAGTTTCTGTCTTTAGTTGTATCCCATTGAACCTGATGCCTGAGGGCTTTATTAATTTAAAGCCGGACGCTTCTAGCATCTTCGTTCAAAAAAACCCATCATGGATCCTCCAACTAGCTAGGCAATCAGGTTGATGTTGATTCACATGAGTAGTGCATTGCTACTCCTCAGTTTCACCCTGACTCTGGAAATTTCAGCCCGTATTTCTGGGTCCAGCCAGCAGTTCAATCAACAAAA
Source organism: Triticum dicoccoides (assembly GCF_002162155.2). NCBI lineage: Eukaryota > Viridiplantae > Streptophyta > Magnoliopsida > Poales > Poaceae > Triticum > Triticum dicoccoides. The sequence goes on from NC_041380.1 coordinate 23,303,780, forward strand.
GAGCTTCCAATCAGCTGCCAGAGCGCACCCCTACCACATATCATCTTTTATTTTTGCAAAGGAAAAACGAGTTTTATTCCTGACAAGGTTACAATCAGCTAAAACTAGCTGTTCAACGCACGGGGCCCTGGCGTGAGATACTCCCTCCGATCCTAAATACTCTGCGCATAGTTTCGTTGATTTTTTCCTCAATGCTCTGCGCGTTCCTCTTTTTTCTCTGTGCTTTCCTACTCTGCCCTCATCACCTGCCTCCCATGCAGCCAGTCATATGCGTGCGTTAATTGCAGCGCTGAAATCGAGGAGTGCATGCGTGCATGCAAGGCTGTTTTTTTAGCCATTTGATAGAAAGGGCCAATCAGCTGCAGGAAATTAATAATAGCCAGTGTCTTATCCCACACAAAAGCAGGGGCATATTGGTCCAGAATTAACAGATCTACTCTTTCCTTGGTATGCGTGCGAAAAGTTATGCGCAGAGTAAAAAGAATGTATCAAACATATGCACACATGCCAAAGAGAAGCAGGGGATACTTCAGTTTTCCCCTCGAATATCTCTGGATACTTAAGTTATAATCAAGTACTACATCAGAACAAAGGTCGACGTGCAATTATTAACAGTAGTGGTGAAGATTTCGAAACAGTCAGATAACAAGTTCACATATAAGGTTGGTTGTAATGGTAGTATCATAGCTAGTATCATGCATGCCAACTAGGCAATTTGAATGATATGTCATAGAATTAAATGAAGAAAAAGAGGGTTGAGTATCATATTCATATCATGATACCGTATCATAATAAATACTATGCTACTATGTGTCATGCATGGCAATAAATAAAGTACTACATGATACAACTATATGATACTATGCATTAGAGAGGTAGTATCATACATTAGTATCACTAGTACAAATGCCCGTGCGTTGCAATGGGCGATTTTTTCAACATGCTCCACGTGGCATTACACAACACTTCTTATATCCTAATGGCATTTGTCAGGACCTAATTCCCGTGCGTTGCAACGGGCGAAAGATATCATAAAACCTGTTCCATTCGATAGTACACGTCATTTCTTACATAGAGTTCTGATAAACATCAATAAGTTTATATTGTTATCGCTTTCCGAAGTATGAAGTGTCGACGTAAAGAAGAGCCACCCTAACATACTTCATCTGATGGAACAGTAGTGGTGCATGGAATAGTCTAGTAACCGGTTTTATATTTCAATTTTTGAAAATTTCTTTATCTTTAAATAATTAAGCAATTTTGAAATTTTAATCTTTTTTAGAATTGAAACATGTTTTGAAAATTAACATTATTTGAACACATGTTTTCTTAAAGAGATTTTTTTAAAATTTTGATCAATTTTAATGGTTTTTAAGAAGTCAGAACGTTTTTTATTTTGAGAATTTTTTTAAAAGCGTTAACATATTTGAAAGTGTTAATTTTTTGAAGGAAGAAGATTTGAAACACTCCTTATCTTAAATAAAAGAACATGCTCGGTGTGCAATTAAAAAAGGATTGTTGGTGTCCATACCATGTAGTATAAAGTTGAGAAAGTCGTAGGGATGCCCTTTGATGGCGGTCCTTAAGCTTAGCACTATCATCGGATGGAAGAGGAATGGCGTAATTGTTTTTAGCAGGATATACAAACTGTGGAATTGTTGTATACTATTCGAGAGTTTAATAACTAATCCAAAAGTTTTTCTTAGATTTTTCAAAAGACTTGCAAAGTAATTATTTCGCATTAAGGTGTAGTGATGCATTGAAGTGGGATTGTTTATATACAATTTTTCTGTTATATTCGAAAGCAAACATGTTTTACTATGTTAATTATTTTTTAGAAAATGTTGATTATTTGATTTGCAAGATTATATTTCGTTCCTTTTCTTTTGCACTATTCAAACTTGGAGATCATCTTCATAAGAAAAAGTGAGCTTTTCTCTATTCCCCATCACACTTAAATTTTGGATGGGTTGTTTTAAAAAAGGGTAAATTTCAAGATGCACTGTTGTAACATTCTCTCTACTCTTCAGCCCCCTCTCTCCTCCCTATCTCACCAACGACGTCGGTGACATCCAGAATTGAGGAATATCTTAATTGTTAGCAAGTCCCGATGAGCTCCAAATATCTTCTCCCTTGAGAAACATTTGTTTCCATTATTTCACTCATTTTAAATTATTGTATCTGATAATGTATTCATAAGATGCGATAGACATGAATGACAGTAAATTTCAATCAGGTGCCTATTTCTCGACTTTGAAACATATTCTTTAATGTATTAACTACAATTTAAAGGATTTTCATATAGTATTATTTGAAGTAAGAGCACTGGTCTCGGTATGACGTCATAGTCGGATCATCGATGCCTAGTTACAAAGCATATCATATCGACAATTAACCATCATACTGACAATACAAATATTGTACACATATCACCTCAAAAATCGAGAAGCCTAAAGAGAAAGGATCAATTAAAGGTTACCCTGTTGTTGATGCATGTTGCGTGGATTAGGTGAGGTGGGAGCCGAGTGAACTCTCGCCAGCGAGTATGGCTTGCACAACATCGAGAAGATATATATAAATGTACCAAACATGTACAATATCCCAAAGATGGATATATTATGGTTATGGGTGGATGTAGCCGGTGACGTGATCAATACGTAGTCATTGAGCAGCTAGCTCTCTGATCTAATTAGCTACAAAGTGGATTCCCTACTTGCATTGGCTGATAATGGCTGATAAGCTAAGTAAGCATGAAGAAGACACTGGGTCGTGGTGATCTCTGTCTGGACTGCTATTTTAGTTCTAGATATATCCATTTTCATCTATTTTGATGACAAGTAATTCCGGACGGAGGGAGTACATGTTAACTTCAGTTAAAAATGTCAAGTTCGAATTATTCGCCTCCTTTTATTGTTCTGTTTCTACTATTTATTTCAACGTGCATGTCCCTCCCCTCCTTATAAATTATACATGCAGCCTCTTTTTCATTTCTTATATTTCCTCGCTCTCTTATTTCACATATATAGAAGGTTAATTTATTCTTCTCTTTTTGCCTTATATTTCCTCGATTCCTTGAAATCCTCCTCTTTAAGATAGTGCTTCCTTATATTTCCTCGTTCTCTTATTTCTCCTTTTTTCCTTATATTTTTTCTCGATTCCTTGAAATCCTCTTTACTGCCCAATATAGCCACTGTTTCCTTCTTTAGCCTCTCTTCCCTTCCATATAGTTCTTTATATCACGATCCCGAGATTGCTTCGTGATACCTAGAAAATTTAAACACCTATATAAATTGGGTAGATTGTATTTGGCGAAGCGAGGTGGGACTATTTATTATATGAGTCAACCTGACTTCAAACACAGGCCATTACCTATCCCAGTTGGTTGTGATGTTGTTTTATTGGACTGGAGGCTTTGAGTTTCAATACCACTAAACGACAAGTATTTTTGAGATGATTTGTTGGGACCACCCAAATAGATGGGCCTGATTTGTTCGGCCAGGCTAGTTCGATTCCTGGGAGGGTGCTGTTTATTTTTTCGTCTTGCAATGCGGCTGCTTCTTTTCTTAATGATGGACGGAGGAACGGAACAGGCCAGAGGCCCAAATATGACCCGATCCTTACGATGCCCAAGTGACGTACCAGAAAACGGTGTGGACGTACGAATTAGTACCACCTCGTGTATAATGCACTTAACGTAGGATCAGGTGCGGGACGAAACCAAGAATATCACCTTGCTTTAATAGTAGGTATAGAGTATAGATATAGATATGCATAATACTAGTATATGATACTCCCCATTACAACCAGCCTAAAGGAAAACTAAACATTATATCAACTAGCAACTAGAGGCCACTTTTATTTGAGCTTCAGGCAACGAGAATAGTAGCTTCCGGATACCATTCCAGTCAAGCCACCCGCAGTTATACTCAAGGGGAGCAGTTTCCCTACAGAGATAGAATGTCAGCCCGTCAGGAAGCTTCTTGAAAATATGTGGAAAATACACCATATGTTCAAGGAGAAAACCAATAGATCTTATTGCAGACAGCATGATGAACTATTTGAATTTCGTAATAGTAAAAGTAGCAATACCTCATGTCACTCTTTCATTTCTTCGTCGGAGAGTTAACCTGGGATGGTTGGGATGGAGATTTGCTTCTTTCCTTATGGCAACGTCTGCAGCCTCAACTTCAGAAGATGTGGCATCCCGGTTCTGAAGAAGAACTTGCACATCTTTCAGATATGGGAGGTGCTCAAGACCTACGTAGAACCCATAGGCCTTTGCCATTGATACATAAAAAGACAGGTCAAGCTTCTCGAGCTTTGGCAATGCCCCATCCTCAAACAGAAGGGTCCCAGCACCTTCAAGAAAAAGTTCATAAAAGAACTCCTTCAAACATCGGAATCCTCCGCCTTGCAGAACTAGCCTGTCTCTATGGACCGTATTCGTAGAAAGTTTTAGAGAAAGTAATGCAGGCAGCTCTCCAAGTATGCCAAGAACCTCCTCTGTTATGACGCTTAACTTGATGACTAGGTATGCAAGACTGGTGAGTGCTGAGGTAATCCACTTTGGCAGTTTTGATAAACAGTACGTGGTGTCCATCACATATCTTTGGAGGCAAGATGGAAGAGGAGACCAGGAATCTAATAACTCAAACAGAGCAGAATTACCATCAATTATATGCACGGACTGGAGTTTGTAGCTGCCAAGCTTGCATAGTGAGGAATGAAACATCTCTGCATGACTCTTGTAGTCTTGAGATTCTGCACCTTGCACCCTGAACCATGCATTCTGGACCAAAGATTCCGTTAAAAAATAGTCTTTCAGAGTGGATGTCGCTTAGAGGTGTCATTTCATAGATCCGGTCAGCACGATCTGGACAACAAGATCTTGCTACTTCTAATATCCGTGTTGTAGTTATAATTCTGCTTGAAGAATCAATCTCTGGAAAAGCACAGTTGATTGCTTTCCATGCTAATGCAGACCATATATCATCAATGATGACAAGATACCTAATACAGGGGAGTATGAGTATAAATCAATTAGGATATAGATATAATTGCACTATAAAAGAAAAACAATTGTAAAATTCCTATCAGCCTATAAACCATGCAATGGCAAGCACAACTAGAGGTGCAATGGTGTTCATACTGTGCACATAAAAATTACATCCTCGAAACAATTAACTAGAATAATGATATTTGCACATAACGCATATTTCATAGAAAATAATTAGCAATACCATATATTACCTTTTATCTTGTAATAGTTCTCTTAGCTTTCCAATGGATTTCTTTTCATCTCAGCTCTCCAAATCTTTTGTGAATTCATCCTTGCAAGACACCTGTGAAATCAAATCCTTGATGATTTTCTTTGTATCTGGCTTTTGTGAGACTGACACAAAAGCATGGCAGTCAAAACGCCCTTGAATCTTGCGATAGACTTCATTCGCCAGTGTTGTCTTTCCCAATCCATCGAACCCAAAAATCGACAACACCCTGCGATGATGATTGCTTTCTTCTCCCAGCATCCACCTGGCAAGCTCGTCTCTTGGACCATCAATGCCAACAAGGTGTGCCTCCTCAACAAAAAGAGCGGCCAACCGGGGATCCACGGTGGCTTGGCCCAGGTTGCTAGAAGCAACATCATCCAGCTTGTAGCTAGTCTTGAGCTCTTTCACTTGCTTGATACGAAGCTGTAGGTCGTCGATTTGGCTGGCAATTCCATGCCGAGCTCCGAGCGTCTTTAGACGGCGAGCGGTCTTGCGGAAGAACTCCTTAAAGCCCTCGCCGTCCCCTCCTTTGCCGAGATGGTGAATGAACTTAGATCCTATGTATCGTAGGCCAACTCCCTCACCAGTGATACCCATTCCTTCACTTGGTCATCAGGGTCTTCCAGCCTTGCGTACTTATTTAGCGCACCATGCATACCTTTAAACTCATACTGGAGGGAGCGGATCTCTCGGCGAACCCCTTTCAGGTGGCCGCACTCGCCGGCGAGCAAATCAGCGAGCTTCCCCAGCAGAGGGCCCAACGCGCCCAGCGCAGCGGTCACCACAGGCACCATGGATCCTGGAGCTCTCCTCTCAGCACCCCATCTTTCGCTTGTGCTTCTGTTTGTGTGGTGGGCGCTTGGAATGGGGATGGAACACAACGCACGCAAGTGCGTGATTGGGGAGCCGGGGTGCGTACGAGCCGCAAGCTTTCTTTGACTCACCCGTTGCTGCTGGGAGCTGCAACCGCAGGTGCAGTTGTTGCACGACGGCCGGCGGAGGTTGGGACCGACGACAAGGACGGCTGGCAGGGGTGGGGACTGGCGACGAGGACAGCCACCAGAAGGGAGAGGAGGCGTGACGCCGTGCACCTGAGCGGGAGATGCGGTCCTAGCAGATGAAGAAGAGGCTGCGGGGAGAACCGTTTTTTTCCGCCAGATCCATTGGACCACGCGGCTCATATCCAACGGCTCAGACGCGACCGGTCCAACTATTGGGCCGGCGCGCCAGCGCCTAGCTTTGCCCTTATGGTTACTACTACATCCGTTGCATAATATAAGAGTGTTTTCGACACCAGTGAGTAGTAAATTTTTTTTGCACACACATCCGGTGGAGCTCGTTGCCGTACTGCTGCTCCTCTACACTTCGAAGGAGGTAATGGCATGATTTGTCAGATTGTAATGGTCACAAAATTTGATTCCTATCTGCCTGTAATAAAAAGAGCATGCAAAGATTCCAATGGTCGGTCATTTTGTTCAGACTAGCTATTTGCCCGTGCGTTGCAACGGAGCCATACATAGCCAGTACTATAACATCAATCACGTATGTCTACAGCCATATCTCAACGTAAACAATTCTATCTAAAAATCATGATTTTTGGTAGGTATTGTTAGTGTTATATTTATTGCAGCCTTTTGGTCTTTTGCATTCTGGACTTTGGCCTTCCCCTATACATGTACATATAATGGCTTTTAGCCTCTTGATAATATCAAGTTGCATATTCTTAACATGGTATTAGATTTAGGCCAATTTTTTGCACGCTGCAAGTTCTGGACCGAAGATTCTGTTAAAAAATAGTCTTTCAGAGTGGATGTCGCTTAGAGGTGTCATTTCATAGATCCGGTCAGCACGATCTGGACAACAAGATCTTGCTACTTCTAATATGCGTGTTGTAGTTATAATTCTGCTTGAAGAATCATTCTCTGGAAAAGCACAGTTGATTGCTTTCCATGCTAATGCAGACCATATATCATCAATGATGACAAGATACCTAATACAGGGGAGTATGAGTATAAATCAATTAGGATATAGATATAATTGCACTATAAAAGAAAAACAATTGTAAAATTCCTATCAGCCTATAAACCATGCAATGGCAAGCACAACTAGAGGTGCAATGGTGTTCATACTGTGCACATCAAAATTACATCCTTGAAACAATTAACTAGAATAATGATATTTGCACATAATGCATATTTCATAAAAAATAATTAGCAATACCATATATTACCTTTTATCTTGTAATAGTTCTCTTAGCTTTCCAATGGATTTCTTTTCATCCCAGCTCTCCAAATCTTTTGTGAATTCATCCTTGCAAGACACCTGTGAAATCAAATCCTTGATGATTTTCTTTGTATCTGGCTTTTGTGAGACTGACACAAAAGCATGGCAGTCAAAACGCCCTTGAATCATGTGATAGACTTCATTCGCTAGTGTTGTCTTTCCCAATCCACCGAACCCAACAATCGACAACACCCTGGGATGATGATTGCTTTCTTCTCCCAGCATCCACCTGGCAAGCTCGTCTCTTGGACCATCAATGCCAACAAGGTGTGCCTCCTCAACAAAAAGAGCGGCCAACCGGGGATCCACGGTGGCTTGGCCCAGGTTGCTAGAAGCAACATCATCCAGCTTGTAGCTAGTCTTGAGCTCTTTCACTTGCTTGATACGAAGCTGTAGGTCGTCGATTTGGCTGGCAATTCCATGCCGAGCTCCGAGCGTCTTTAGACGGCGAGCGGTCTTGCGGAAGAACTCCTTAAAGCCCTCGCCGTCCCCTCCTTTGCCGAGATGGTGAATGAACTTAGATCCTATGTATCGTAGGCCAACTCCCTCACCAGTGATACCCATTCCTTCACTTGGTCATCAGGGTCTTCCAGCCTTGCGTACTTATTTAGCGCACCATGCATACCTTTAAACTCATACTGGAGGGAGCGGATCTCTCGGCGAACCCCTTTCAGGTGGCCGCACTCGCCGGCGAGCAAATCAGCGAGCTTCCCCAGCAGAGGGCCCAACGCGCCCAGCGCAGCGGTCACCACAGGCACCATGGATCCTGGAGCTCTCCTCTCAGCACCCCATCTTTCGCTTGTGCTTCTGTTTGTGTGGTGGGCGCTTGGAATGGGGATGGAACACAACGCACGCAAGTGCGTGATTGGGGAGCCGGGGTGCGTACGAGCCGCAAGCTTTCTTTGACTCACCCGTTGCTGCTGGGAGCTGCAACCGCAGGTGCAGTTGTTGCACGACGGCCGGCGGAGGTTGGGACCGACGACAAGGACGGCTGGCAGGGGTGGGGACTGGCGACGAGGACAGCCACCAGAAGGGAGAGGAGGCGTGACGCCGTGCACCTGAGCGGGAGATGCGGTCCTAGCAGATGAAGAAGAGGCTGCGGGGAGAACCGTTTTTTTCCGCCAGATCCATTGGACCACGCGGCTCATATCCAACGGCTCAGACGCGACCGGTCCAACTATTGGGCCGGCGCGCCAGCGCCTAGCTTTGCCCTTATGGTTACTACTACATCCGTTGCATAATATAAGAGTGTTTTCGACACCAGTGAGTAGTAAATTTTTTTTGCACACACATCCGGTGGAGCTCGTTGCCGTACTGCTGCTCCTCTACACTTCGAAGGAGGTAATGGCATGATTTGTCAGATTGTAATGGTCACAAAATTTGATTCCTATCTGCCTGTAATAAAAAGAGCATGCAAAGATTCCAATGGTCGGTCATTTTGTTCAGACTAGCTATTTGCCCGTGCGTTGCAACGGAGCCATACATAGCCAGTACTATAACATCAATCACGTATGTCTACAGCCATATCTCAACGTAAACAATTCTATCTAAAAATCATGATTTTTGGTAGGTATTGTTAGTGTTATATTTATTGCAGCCTTTTGGTCTTTTGCATTCTGGACTTTGGCCTTCCCCTATACATGTACATATAATGGCTTTTAGCCTCTTGATAATATCAAGTTGCATATTCTTAACATGGTATTAGATTTAGGCCAATTTTTTGCACGCTGCAAGTTCTGGACCGAAGATTCTGTTAAAAAATAGTCTTTCAGAGTGGATGTCGCTTAGAGGTGTCATTTCATAGATCCGGTCAGCACGATCTGGACAACAAGATCTTGCTACTTCTAATATGCGTGTTGTAGTTATAATTCTGCTTGAAGAATCATTCTCTGGAAAAGCACAGTTGATTGCTTTCCATGCTAATGCAGACCATATATCATCAATGATGACAAGATACCTAATACAGGGGAGTATGAGTATAAATCAATTAGGATATAGATATAATTGCACTATAAAAGAAAAACAATTGTAAAATTCCTATCAGCCTATAAACCATGCAATGGCAAGCACAACTAGAGGTGCAATGGTGTTCATACTGTGCACATCAAAATTACATCCTTGAAACAATTAACTAGAATAATGATATTTGCACATAATGCATATTTCATAAAAAATAATTAGCAATACCATATATTACCTTTTATCTTGTAATAGTTCTCTTAGCTTTCCAATGGATTTCTTTTCATCCCAGCTCTCCAAATCTTTTGTGAATTCATCCTTGCAAGACACCTGTGAAATCAAATCCTTGATGATTTTCTTTGTATCTGGCTTTTGTGAGACTGACACAAAAGCATGGCAGTCAAAACGCCCTTGAATCATGTGATAGACTTCATTCGCTAGTGTTGTCTTTCCCAATCCACCGAACCCAACAATCGACAACACCCTGGGATGATGATTGCTTTCTTCTCCCAGCATCCACCTGGCAAGCTCGTCTCTTGGACCATCAATGCCAACAAGGTGTGCCTCCTCAACAAAAAGAGCGGCCAACCGGGGATCCACGGTGGCTTGGCCCAGGTTGCTAGAAGCAACATCATCCAGCTTGTAGCTAGTCTTGAGCTCTTTCACTTGCTTGATACGAAGCTGTAGGTCGTCGATTTGGCTGGCAATTCCATGCCGAGCTCCGAGCGTCTTTAGACGGCGAGCGGTCTTGCGGAAGAACTCCTTAAAGCCCTCGCCGTCCCCTCCTTTGCCGAGATGGTGAATGAACTTATCGAAAAGATCCTCTGTATCGTAGGCCAACTCCCTCACCAGTGATACCCATTCCTTCACTTGGTCATCAGGGTCTTCCAGCCTTGCGTACTTATTTAACGCACCATGCATACCTTTAAACTCAGATTGGAGGGAGCAGATCTCTCGGCGAACCCCTTTCAGGTGGCCGCACTCGCCGGCGAGCAAATCAGTGAGCTTCCCCAGCAGAGGGCCCAACGCGCCCAGCGCAGCGGTCACCACAGGCGCCATGGATCCTGGAGCTCTCCTCTCAGCACTCCATCTTTCGCTTGTGCTTCTGTTTGTGTGGCGGGCGCTTGGAATGGGGATGGAACACAACGCACGCAAGTGCGTGATTGGGGAGCCGGGGTGCGTACGAGTCGCAAGCTTTCTTTGACTCACCCTTTGCTGCTGGGAGCTGCAACCGCAGGTGCAGTTGTTGCACGACGGCCGGCGGAGGTTGGGACTGACGACAAGGACGGCTGGTTGAGGTGGGGACTGGCGACGAGGACAGCCACCGGAAGGGAGAGGAGGCGTGACGCCGTGCACCTGAGCGGGAGATGCGGTCCTAGCCAGATGAAGAAGAGGCTGCGGGGAGAACCGTTTTTTTCCGCCAGATCCATTGGACCACGCGGCTCATATCCAACGGCTCAGACGCGACCGGTCCAACTATTGGGCCGGCGCCCCAGCGCCTAGCTTTGCCCTTATGGTTACTACTACATCCGTTGCATAATATAAGAGTGTTTTCGACACTAGTGAGTAGTATTTTTTTTTGCACACACATCCGGTGGAGCTCGTTGCCGTACTGCTGCTCCTCTGCACTTCGAAGGAGGTAATGGCATGATTTGTCAGATTGTAATGGTCACAAAATTTGATTCCTATCTGCCTGTAATAAAAAGAGCATGCAAAGATTCCAATGGTCGGTCATTTTGTTCAGACTAGCTATTTGCCCGTGCGTTGCAACGGAGCCATACATAACCAGTACTATAACATCAATCACGTATGTCTACAGCCATATCTCAACGTAAACAATTCTATCTAAAAATCATGATTTTTGGTAGGTATTGTTAGTGTTATATTTATTGTAGCCTTTTGGTCTTTTGCATTCTGGCCTTTGGCCTTCCCCTATACATGTATATATAATGGCTTTTAGCCTCTTGGTAATATCAAGTTGCATATTCTTAACATGGTATTAGATCTAGGCCAATTTTTTGCACGCTGCAACTCGTGCTACTGATCCACCCCACGTCGCCGTCATTTTCCGTGGCCGCCGCTGCTTTTTGGCCGCTGGCTCTCTACGGCCGTTACTCTCCTTCCGATCGAGCCGCCTGCTCGTCTCCTCCCGATCGAGCTCCACCGAGTCCTCTGAATCGAATCCCATCTCGCCGGCCTCCTATGGATCGAATTCGATCCAGCCCTCTGGGTCGGACTCCATCGCGACCGGCCTTCTCTGGATCTGATCCCCGCCGGCTTGGCGCCGGCCGCCGGATCTCGCTGCCAGTTGCCGGTCACCGCCGCGTCCATTTGCTGCGGCCGCTGGCTGCGATTGCCGTCGGGACCCCTGTCTGCGCCCGTTCGAGCCGCCTGCTGGCTGATCCGTGCTGCTCTCGGGTGCCAGTCCGTTCTGCGCAGCGTGACCCGATCTGGTGCTCGCTGGGGCTGCTATACTGATATCCCCTGCGTGACTGGTGTTTCTCCTTTTTTTTGAGGTGAACTGGTGTTTCTCCTTTTTTTTGAGACAATCTCGCGAAACTTTATTAACCCGTCACAATGTTTACAGGGATGAACTGAAGATCTCCCGGCTGGCCTAACCAAACATGTCAGCCAACCGCGAGGGAGAGAGAATGTTTCGCTAGATTGTGAGCTTCATAGTTTGAGCTCCTATATTCATGACCAAAGTTACAAGTTAAAAAGCTAGAAGAGTGTTCCAATATCTCCCGAAGGACAGCTCCATAAGAAGCTAGCTTGCCTTGATGCATCTCTTCGACAACCACCTTGCAGTCCGAAGCAACCTGAATGTCTCGTGCATTCAGATCATTTGCCAATGAAAGAGCTTCCCTTATGGCTAGGGCTTCCAACGTTTGAGGCTCTGTGATATGCTTAAACACAATGGCCGAAGCCCCCAAAAAGTTGCCCTGTTGATCCCTACAGATTGCTCCCACAGAGCCATGTTTCCTCCTCACAGCCACTGCTCCGTCAACATTGATCTTGACGCAACCTTGGATTGGCGGCACCCACGTTGCACTCCGCACAACTCTCCGTGGTACTGCATTTGTCTCCCTTTTGTTGACTATCTCCATCTCTGAAAGATACTTATTAATGAAAGCTGCAGTAGCGTGTGGAGATTGAAATATATCCTCATGAATTGCCTTTCTTCTTGCAGCCCAAATTGCCCACATGGTTACGACAACACGGGTGAAATCATGAGCATCTAGCATTTCATGTATAGCAAACAACCAGTCCTTTGCGTCTTCCTCTTGGTGTGTTATGATTTTCTCGACCAACTCCTCGGGTGCGATAGCCCATACGCTTCTTGCGAGAGCACAGGAAAGGAGTGCATGTCTCCATGTATCCCTAGCTCCACACAAGCCGCATGTATCTGTCTCAGCCATATGGCGATGATGAAGCACTTCGCCACTGGGCATAGAATGCCTAGCTAGTCTCCACAGGAACATACAAAGTTTCGAGGGTACCTGGATATGCCATATAGTGCTCCAAAACCTGCTGTTATGCCCCGTGGATGAGCCATCGGCCTCATTCCACCATCCCTCTCTACTCATCTTTGTACGCAATATCATCCTATATGCAGACCGAACTGGTGTTTCTCCTGGTCCTGAGTGTGTTCGTGCCTGCTATCCCCGCGCCAATTGGGCTGCTGGTGGGCCGCTGTGTTACTTAGCTATTTTGCCTTCTTCACTCGGCTTCCTTCAGCTGGCCTGAGTTCTGTCGTTGTTCCAAAAGAGAGAGAGAGAGAAAGTAAAAAAAATAGTATAAAAGAGAGAAAAAAAGGGGCACGATGCTTTCGTTGGTACACATCTCCCTCGCCGCCCAGTGCTTTTTGATGGTATTCCGTACACTGATCCCGTCTCACACTTGTGCCTTCCCTCGGTGCTTGGTGCTCGCCCACTTGGAGGTGGTGGTTGTCGCTCTACTTCGACACCTTTTGCGACTTCCATCGGTGCTGCTGCCTGCTCTACATCAACTCCATCAGCAGCTGCATCGCCTCCTCTAGCCGCTTCTTCTGCTGGCTATGTTGGTCGTTCTTCAGCGACTCTTCTCCCAACTTCCGCACCTGGTGATTGTCGCCCTACGTCGACTCCATTTGCGGGTTCTGCACACGGCGACGACTGCTCTTCGTCCGCGGGTGTTTCTACCTCGACCTCTTCCATTGTGTCTCTCTCTGCGCATGAGATTGCGCAACTGCGACGCCTGCTTGCTACCTGGGATTCTTCACTGACAGGTTCTGCTGTTTCCGTGACTGATTCTTCTGGCACTGAGAAACCACCCTCATTCAGGTGCATCCCCATGGATTCTTGATACTGGAGCTTCTTTTCATATGACTTATAATTCTTCCACTTTGACATCCGTTCGGCCTGTCGAGTCTCCAGTTCATGTTCCTACGGCTGACGACACTCCCCTCCCTGTCGCTAGTCGAGGCACTCTTAGCACTTCTTCTTTCCATGTTCCCTCTGTTGCTCATGTTCCTCGACTTACCATGCAGCTCATATCTGGGGGTCAGATTGTTGGCTCTAGCTGCAGGGTCACTCTCGACTTTGATTCTTGTTCTATTCAGGATCGTCGCACGGGCACTCTACTTGGTGCTGGCCCTCGATGCCCTGATGGTCTCTGGGAGCTAGACTAGCTTCATCTTCCCTCCGCTGCCACCGTCGCCAGTCTCGCAACCCCTGTTGTTGCATCTACCAGCTCTTTTCAGCAGTGGCATCATCGTCCTGGCCATTTATGTGGTTCTCATCTCTCGTCTTTGGTTCATCGCGATGTTCTGGGGTCTGTCTCCAGTAACGCTTCTTTGGATTGTCTGGGTTGTCGGCTTGGTAAGCAAATTCAGCTACCTTATCCTCACAGTGACTCAGTGTCCGAGCGCCCCTTTGATCTCATTCACTCTGATGTTTGGGGTCCGGCTCCCTTCACTTCGAAAGGGGGTCATCGCTACTATATAATCTTTATAGATGATTTTTCTCGATACACTTGGGATCTATTTCATTTCTTCTCGTAGTGAAGTCTTATCTATATACAAAAAATTTGCTGCCATGGTTCATACCCAGTTTTCCACTCCTATTCATGTTTTTCGTGCAGATTCAGCTGGTGAGTATATCTCCCATGCATTGCGAGGATTCCTTGCTGAGCAAGGTACTCTTCATCAGTTCTCTTGCCCTGGTGCTCATGCTCAGAATGGTGTGGCTGAACGCAAGCATCGTCACCTTCTTGAAACGACGTGTGCAATGATGATAGCCGCTTCTCTTCCGCCTCACTTCTGGGCTGAGTCTATTACCACTTCCACCTATCTCATTAACATTCAGCCATCTACTGCTCTACAGGGTGGTATTCCTCTCGAACGCCTTTCTGATCGTTCTCCTGATTATTCGGCACTTCGTTCGTTTGGTTGCGTTTGTTATGTTTTGCTTGTCCCTCATGAATGCACCAAACTGACCGCTCAGTCTGTTGAGTGTGTATTTCTCCGATATAGTGATGAGCATAAGGGCTACCGGTGTTGCGATCCTATCAGTCGTCGGATGCGTATTTCCCAGGATGTGACATTTGATGAGTCTCATCCTTTCTACCCACGTCCATCTTCCTCGTCCTTTTCCATGGAGGACATCTCATTTCTTACATTTCCAGATACACCTCCCTTCGTGCCCAGTATTCCTACACCTCGTCCCACTGTTACAGATCCGACCCCGTCCTCTCCTATGGTTTCTTCTCCTCCATCATCTCATGACTCCCCACCTTCATCACCGATACATTCCTCTTCTCCACCTTCATCACCGATACATTCCCCGTCTCCACCTCCAGTGATTCCACCTCTTCCCTCATTCCCTTTCCATTATACTTGTCGTCCACGTATTGTGGATGAGTCTACTGATGTGCCCTCTACTTTTGGTGTGTCGTCTTCCTTCTCTCAACCGACTTATGGTCTTCGTTCTCGGCCCTGCCCGCGTCCTGATCGATATTCTCCTTCTCACTATGGTCTTTCAACTATTCTTGAGCCGACTTCTTATCGATATGCTGTTGTTCATCCTAAATGGCAGTTTGCGGTGGTAGAGGAGATTGCTGCCCTTGAGCGCACCAACACATGGGATCTGGTTTCTCTTCCTCCCGGTGTTCGTCCCATCACTTCTAAGTGGGTCTATAAGATAAAGACTCGCTCTGATGGTTCTCTTGAGCCATATAAAGCTCGTCTCGTGGCTCGTGGCTTTCAGTAGGAGCACGGTCGTGATTACGATGAGACTTTTGCTCCTATGGCCCATATGACCACTATCCACATACTTCTCGCCGTGGCCTTTGTTTGAAGGAAATATGCCCTAGAGGCAATAATAAAGTTATTATTTATTTCCTTATTTCATGATAAATGTTTATTATTCATGCTAGAATTGTATTAACCGGAAACATGATACATGTGTGAATACATAGACAAACAGAGTGTCACTAGTATGCCTCTACTTGACTAGCTCGTTGATCAAAGATGGTTATGTTTCCTAGCCATAGACATGAGTTGTCATTTGATTAACGGGATCACATCATTAGGAGAATGATGTGATTGACATGACCCATTCCGTTAGCTTAGCACCCGATCGTTTAGTATGTTGCTATTGCTTTCTTCATGACTTATACATGTTCCTATGACTATGAGATTATGCAACTCCCGTTTACCGGAGGAACACTTTGTGTGCTACCAAACATCACAACGTAACTGGGTGATTATAAAGGTGCTCTACAGGTGTCTCCGAAGGTACTTGTTGGGTCGGCGTATTTCGAGATTAGGATTTGTCACTCCGATTGTCGGAGAGGTATCTCTGGGCCCACTCGGTAATGCACATCACTATAAGCCTTGCAAGCATTGCAACTAATGAGTTAGTTGTGAGATGACGTATTACGGAACGAGTAAAGAGACTTGCCGGTAACGAGATTGAACTAGGTATTGAGATACCGACGATCGAATCTCGGACAAGTAACGTACCGATGACAAAGAGAACAACGTATGTTGTTATGCGGTTTGACCGATAAAGATCTTCGTAGAATATGTGGGAGCCAATATGAGCATCCAGGTTCCGCTATTGGTTATTGACCAGAGACGTGTCTCGGTCATGTCTACATAGTTCTCGAACCCGTAGGGTCCGCACGCTTAAAGTTTCGATGACAGTTATATTATGAGTTTATATGTTTTGATGTACCGAATGTTGTTCGGAGTTCCAGAAGTGATCACGGACATGACGAGGAGTCTCAAAATGGTCGATACATAAAGATTGATATATTGGAAGCCTATATTTGGATATCGGAAGTGTTTCGGGTGAAATTGGGATTTTACCGGAGTACCGGGGGGTTACCGGAACCCCCCCGGGGGCTTAATGGGCCTACATGGGCCTTAGTGGAAATAGAGGGCATCAAGGGGAGTGTGGGGCGCCCCCCCAAGGCCCAAACCGAATTGGTTTAGGGCAAAGGGGGCCGGCCCCGTCTTTCCTTCTCCTCCTCTCCCTTTCCTTCCCCCTCTCCTACTCCTAATAGGAATAGGAGGAGTCCTACTCCTAGTGGGAGTAGGACTCCCCCTTGGTGCGCCTCTCCCTAGCTGGCCACCTCCTCCTCCCTTGCTCCTTTATATACGAGGGCAGGGGGCACCCCATAGACACAACAATTGATCTGTTTGATCTTTTAGCCGTGTGCGGTGCCCCTCTCCACCATCGTTCGCCTCGATAATATTGTAGCGGTGCTTAGGCGAAGCCCTGCGTCGGTAGAACATCAACATCTTCACCACGCCGTCGTGCTGACGAAACTCTCCCTCAACACTCGGCTGGATCGGAGTTCGAGGGACATCATCGGGCTGAACGTGTGCTGAACTTGGAGGTGCCGTACGTTCGGTACTTGATCGGTCGGATCGTGAAGACGTACGACTACATCCACCGCGTTGTGCTAACGCTTCCGCTTTCGGTCTACGAGGGTACATAGACAACACTCTTCCCTCTCGTTGCTATGCATCACCATGATCTTGCGTGTGCATAGGAATTTTTTTGAAATTACTACGTTCCCAACAGTGGTATCAGATCCTGGTTTTATGCGTTGATGTTATATGCATGAGTAGAACACAAGTGAGTTGTGGGCGATATAAGTCATACTGCTTACCAGCATGTCATACTTTGGTTCGGTGGTATTGTTGGATGAAGCGGCCCAGACCGACATTACGCGTACGCTTACGCGAGACTGGTTCTACCGACGTGCTTTGCACACAGGTGGCTGGCGGGTGTCAGTTTCTCCAACTTTAGTTGAACCGAGTGTGGCTACGCCCGGTCCTTGCGAAGGTTAAAACAACACCAACTTGACAAACTATCGTTGTGGTTTTGATGCGTAGGTAAGAACGGTTCTTGCTAAGCCCGTAGCAGCCACGTAAAACTTGCAACAACAAAGTAGAGGACGTCTAACTTGTTTTTGCAGGGCATGTTGTGATGTGATATGGTCAAGACATGATGCTATATTTTATTGTATGAGATGATCATGTTTTGTAACCGAGTTACCGGCAACTGACAGGAGCCATATGATTGTCGCTTTATTGTATGCAATGCAATCGCCCTGTAATGCTTTACTTTATCACTAAGCGGTAGTGATAGTCGTAGAAGCATAAGATTGGCGAGACGACAACGATGCTACGATGGAGATCAAGGTGTCGCGCCGGTGACGATGGTGATCATGGAGGTGCTTCGGAGATGGAGATCAGAAGCACAACATGATGATGGCCATATCATATCACTTATATTGATTGCATGTGATATTTATCTTTTATGCATCTTATCTTGCTTTGATTGACGGTAGCATTATAAGATGATCTCTCACTAAATTTCAAGATAAAAGTGTTCTCCCTGAGTATGCACCGTTGCCAAAGTTCGTCGTGCCCAGACACCACGTGATGATCGGGTGTGATAAGCTCTACGTCAATCTACAACGAGTGCAAGCCAATTTTGCACACGCGGAATACTCAGGTTAAACTTGACGAGCCTAGTATATGCAGATATGGCCTCGGAACACTGAGACCGAAAGGTCGAGCGTGAATCATATAGTAGATATGATCAACATAGTGATGTTCACCATTGAAAACTACTCCATTTCACGTGATGATCGGTTATGATTTAGTTGATTTGGATCACGTGATCACTTAGATGATTAGAGGGATGTCTATCTAAGTGGGAGTTCTTAAGTAATATGATTAATTGAACTTTAATTTATCATGAACTTAGTCCTGGTAGTATTAGCATATCTATGTTGTAGATCAATAGCTCATGTTGTTGCTTCCCTATGTTTTATATGTGCTCCTAGAGAAAATTAAGTTGAAAGATGTTAGTAGCAATGATGCGGATTGGATCCGTGATCTGAGGTTTATCCTCATTGCTGCACAGAAGAATTATGTCCTTGATGCACAGCTAGTTGACAGACCTATTACAGGAGCAGATGCAGACGTTATGAACGTTTGGCTAGCTCAATATGATGACTACTTGATAGTTTAGTGCACCATGCTTAAAAGGCTTAGAATCGGGACTTCAAAGACGTTTTGAACATCTTGGACCATATGAGATGTTCCAGGAGTTGAAGTTAATATTTCAAGCAAATACCCGAGTTGAGAGATATGAAGTCTCCAACAAGTTCTATAGCTAAAAGATGGAGGAGAATAGCTCAAGCAGTGAGCATGTGCTCAGATTGTCTGGGTACTACAATCGCTTGAATCAAGTGGGAGTTAATCTTCCAGATAAAATAGTGATTGACAGAATTCTCTAGTCACCATCACCAAGTTAGTTGAACTTCGTGATGAACTATAATATGCAAGGGATAACGGAAACGATTCCCAAGCTCTTCGTGATGCTGAAATTGACGAAGGTAGAAATCAAGAAAAACATCAAGTGTTGATGGTTAACAAGACCACTAGTTTCAAGAAAAGGGCAAAGGGAAGAAAGGGGAACTTCAAGAAGAACGGCAAGCAAGTTGCTGCTCAAGTGAAGAAGCCCAAGTCTGGACCTAAGCCTGAGACTAAGTGCTTCTACTGCAAAGTGACTGATCACTGGAAGCGGAACTACCCCAAGTATTTGGTGGATAAGAAGGATGGCAAAGTGAACAAAGCTATATTTGATATACATGTTATTGATGTGTACTTTACTAGTGTTTATAGCAACCCCTCGGTATTTGATACTGGTTCAGTTGCTAAGAGTAGTAACTCGAAACGGAAGTTGCAAAAATAAACAGAGACTAGTTAAAGGTGAAGTGACGATGTGTGTTGGAAGTGGTTCCAAGATTGATATGATCATTATCTCACACTCCCTATATTTTCGGGATTAGTGTTGAACCTAAATAAGTGTTATTTAGTGTTTGCATTAAGCATGAATATGATTGGATCATGTTTATTGCAATACGGTTATTCATGTAAGCTAGAGAATAATTGTTGTTCTGTTTACATGAATAAAACCTCCTATGGTCATACACCCAATGAAAATGGTTTGTTGGATCTCGATCGTGGTGATACACATTTTCATAATATTGAAGCCAAAAGATGCAAAGTTAATAATGATAGTGCAACTTATTTGTGGCACTGTCGTTTAGGTCATATTGGTGTAAAGCGCATGAAGAAACTCCATGCTGATGGGCTTTTGGAATCACGTGATTATGAATCACTTAATGCTTGCGAACCATGCCTCATGGGCAAGATGACTAAAACACCGTTCTCCGGTACTATGGAAAGAGCAACAGATTTGTTGGAAATCATACATACAGATGTATGTGGTCCGATGAATGTTGAGGCTCGTGGCAGATATCATTATTTTCTAACCTTCACAGATGATTTGAGTAGATATGGGTATATCTACTTAATGAAACAAAAGTCTGAAACATTTGAAAAGTTCATATAATTTTAGAGTGAAGTGGAAAATCATCGTAACAAGAAAATAAAGTTTCTATGATCTGATCATGGAGACAAATATTTGAGTTACGAGTTTGGTCTTCAATTAAAACAATATGGAATAGTTTCACAAATTCGCGCCACCTGGAACACCACAACATAATGGTGTGTCCAAACGTCATAATCGTACTTTATTGGATATAGTGCAATCTATGATGTCTCTTACCGATTTACTACCATCATTTTGGGGTTATGCATTAGAGACAGCTGCATTCACGTTAAAAAGGGCACCATCTAAATCCGTTGAGACGACACCATATGAATTGTGGTTTGGCAAGAAACCAAAGTTATCGTTTCTTAAAATTTGGGGTTGCAATGCTTATGTGAAAAAGTTTCATACTGATAAGCTTAAAACCCATCGGAGAAATGTGTCTTCATAGGATACCCAAAGGAGACAGTTGGGTACATCTTCTATCACAGATCCGAAGGCAAGACATTCGTTGCTAAGAATGGATCCTTTCTAGAGAAGGAGTTTCTCTGAAAGAAGTGAACGGGAGGAAAGTAGAACTTGATGAGGTAAATGTACCTGTCCCTTATTGGAAAGTAGTTCATCACAGAAACTGGTTCCTGTGACACCTACACCAATTAGTGAGGAAGCTAATGATGATGATCATGAAACTTCAGATCAAGTTACTACTGAACCTCGTAGGTCAACCAGAGTAAGATCCGCACCAGAGTGGTAAGGTAATCCTTTTCTGGAGATCATGTTACTTGACCATGACGAACCTACGAACTATGAGGAAGCGATGATGAGCCCAGATTCCGCGAAATGGTTTGAGGCCATGAAATCTGAGATGGGATCCATGTATGAGAACAAAGTATGGACTTTGATTGACTAGCCCAATGATCGGTGAGCCATTGAGATTAAATGGATCTTCAAGAGGAAGACAGACGCTGATAGTAGTGTTACTATCTACAAAGCTAGAATTGTCGCAAAAGGTTTTCGACAAGTTCAAGGTGTTGACTACGATGAGAGTTTCTCACTCGTATCTATGCTTAAGTCTGTCCGAATCATGTTAGCAATTGCCGCATTTTATGAAATCTGGCAAATGGATAAACAAAACTGCATTCCTTAATGGATTTATTAAAGAAGAGTTGTATATGATGCAACCAGAAGGTTTTGTCAATCCTAAAGGTGCTAACAAAATATGCAAGCTCCAGCGATCCATCTATGGACTGGTGCAAGCATCTCAGAGTTGGAATATACGCTTTGATAAGTTGATCAAAGCATACAGTTTTATACAGACTTGCGGTGAAGTCTGTATTTGCAAGAAAGTGAGTGGGAGCACTACAACATTTCTGATAAGTATATGTGAATGACATATTGTTGATCGGAAATAATGTAGAATTATTCTACAAAGCATAAATGAGTGTTTGAAAGGAGTTTTTGAAAGAAAGACCTCGGTGAAGCTGACTACATATTGAGCATCAAGATCTATAGAGATAGATCAAGACGCTTGATAAGTTTTTTCAATGAGTACATACCTTGACAAGATTTTGAAGTAGTTCAAAATGGAACAGTCAAAGAAAGAGTTCTTGCCTGTGTTACAAGGTGTGAAATTGAGTAAGACTCAAAGCCCGACCATGGCAGAAGATAGAAAGAGAATGAAAGTCATTCCCTATGCCTCAGCCATAGGTTCTATAAAGTATGCCATGCGGTGTACCTGATCTATTGTATGCCCTACACTGATTTTGACAAGGGAGTACAATAGTGATCTAGGAGTAGATCACTAGATAGCGGTCAAAATTACCCTCAGCGGAATAAGGATATGTTTCTTGATTATGGAGGTGATAAAATGGTTCGTCGTAAAGGGTTACGTCGATGCAAATTTTGACACTGATCTAGATGACTCTAAGTCTCAATCTAGATACATATTGAAAGTGGGAGCAATTAGCTAGAGTAGCTCCGTGCAGAGCATTGTTGACATAAAAATTTGCAAAATACATACGGATCTGAATGTGGCAAACCCGTTGACTAAATTTATCTCACAAGCAAAACATGATCACACCTTAGTACTCTTTGGGTGTTAATCACATAGCGATGTGAACTAGATTATTGACTCTAGTAAACCCTTTGGGTGTTGGTCACATGACGATGTGAACTATGGGTGTTAATCACATGGTGATGTGAACTATTGGTATTAAATCACATGGCGATGTGATCTAGATTATTGACTCTAGTGCAAGTGGGAGACTGAAGGAAATATGCCCTAGTGGCAATAATAAAGTTATTATTTATTTCCTTATTTCATGATAAATGTTTATTATTCATGCTAGAATTGTATTAACCGGAAACATGATACATGTGTGAATACATAGACAAACAGAGTGTCACTAGTATGCCTCTACTAGACTAGCTCGTTGATCAAAGATGGTTATGTTTCCTAGCCATAGACATGAGTTGTCATTTGATTAACGGGATCACATCATTAGGAGAATGATGTGATTGACATGACCCATTCCGTTCGCTTAGCACCCGATCGTTTAGTATGTTGCTATTGCTTTCTTCATGACTTATACATGTTCCTATGACTATGAGATTATGCAACTCCCGTTTACCGGAGGAACACTTTGTGTGCTACCAAACGTCACAACGTAACTGGGTGATTATAAAGGTGCTCTACAGGTGTCTCCGAAGGTACTTGTTGGGTTGGCGTATTTCGAGATTAGGATTTGTCACTCCGATTGTCGGAGAGGTATCTCTGGGCCCACTCGGTAATGCACATCACTATAAGCCTTGCAAGCATTGCAACTAATGAGTTAGTTGCGAGATGACGTATTACGGAACGAGTAAAGAGACTTGCATGTAACGAGATTGAACTAGGTATTGAGATACCGACGATTGAATCTCGGACAAGTAACATACCGATGACAAAGGGAACAACGTATGTTGTTATGCGGTTTGACCGATAAAGATCTTCGTAGAATATGTGGGAGCCAATATGAGCATCCAGGTTCCGCTATTGGTTATTGACCAGAGATGTGTCTCGGTCATGTCTACATAGTTCTCGAACCCGTAGGGTCCGCACACTTAAAGTTTCGATGACAGTTATATTATGAGTTTATATGTTTTGATGTACCAAATGTTGTTCGGAGTCCCGGATGTGATCACGGACATGACGAGGAGTCTCGAAATGGTCGAGACATAAAGATTGATATATTGGAAGCCTATATTTGAATATCGGAAGTGTTCCGGGTGAAATCGGGATTTTACCGGAGTACCGGGGGTTACTGAAACCCCCTCGGGGGCTTAATGGGCCTACATGGGCCTTAGTGGAAATAGAGGGCAGCAAGGGGAGTGTGGGGCGCGCCCCCCAAGGCCCAAACTGAATTGGTTTAGGGCAAAGGGGGCCGGCCCCCTCTTTCCTTCTCCTCCTTTCCCTTTCCTTCCCCCTCTCCTACTCCTACTAGGAATAGGAGGAGTCCTACTCCTAGTGGGAGTAGGACTCCCCCTTGGTGCGCCTCTCCCTGGCCGGCAACCTCCTCCTCCCTTGCTCCTTTATATACGGGGGCAGGGGGGCACCCCAAAGACACAACAATTGATCTGTTTGATCTTTTAGCCGTGTGCGGTGCCCCCCTCCACCATAGTCCACCTTGATAATACTGTAGAGGTGCTTAGGCGAAGCCCTGCGTCGGTAGAACATCAACATCATCACCACGCCGTCGTGCTGACGAAACTCTCCCTCAACACTCTGCTGGATCGGAGTTCGAGGGACGTCATCGGGCTGAACGTGTGCTGAACTCGGAGGTGCCGTACGTTCGGTACTTGATCGGTCGGATCATGAAGACGTACGACTACATCAACCACGTTGTGCTAACGCTTCCGCTTTCGGTCTACGAGGGTACGTAGACAACACTCTTCCCTCTCGTTGCTATGCATCACCATGATCTTGCGTGTACGTAGGAATTTTTTTGAAATTACTACATTCCCCAACATTGTTTGCCATTGGTATGTGTCACAACTTGATGTGAAGAATGCCTTTTCTAAATGGTGAGTTGCGTGAGGAGGTTTATATGCAACCACCACCTGGGTATTCTGTTCCTTATGGCATGGTTTGCCGTCTTCGTCGCTCTTTCTATGGCCTTAAGCAAGCCCCCCGTGCCTGGTTTGAGCGCTTCGCCTCTGTAGTGACTGCCGCTAGTTTTTCGCCCAGTGCTCATGATCCAGCGTTGTTTGTCCACCTTTCTTCTCGTGGGAGGACTCTTCTTCTTCTATATGTTGACGACATGATCATCACTGGCGACGATTCTGAGTACACCGCCTTTGTCAAGGCCCGTCTCAGTGAGCAGTTTCTTATATCTGATCTTGGCCCTCTTCGTTACTTTCTTGGGATTGAGATTTCCTCCACCTCTGATGGCTTTTTTATTTCCCAAGAAAAGTATATCCAGGATCTTCTTGCTCGTGCGGCTCTTAGTGATGAGCGCACTGTTGAGACTCCTATGGATCTTAATGTTCACCTTCGTGCTTCTGATGGTGAGCCCTTGTCTGATCCGACTCGTTATCGTCATCTTGTTGGGAGTCTTGTCTATCTCGCTGTCACTCGTCCGGATATCTCCTATCCTGTCCATATCCTGAGTCAGTTTGTTTCTTCTCCTACTTCGGTTCACTATAGTCACCTTCTTCGTGTTCTACGATATCTTCGTGGCACAATCTCTCACCGTCTTTTCTTTCCTCGTTCCAGCTCGTTACAGCTCCAGGCCTATTCAGATGCTACTTGGGCTAGTGATCCTTTGGATCATCGTTCACTTTCTGCTTATTGTGTCTTTCTTGGTGGTTCTCTCATTTCCTGGAAGACAAAGAAACAAACTGCAGTTTCCCGTTCGAGTGTAGAGGCTAAGTTGCGAGCTATGGCTCTTCTCACAGCAGCGGTGACTTGGCTATGGTGGTTACTTGAGGATTTTGGTGTTTCTGTTACTACACCTACTACTCTCTTGTCAGATAGTACAGGTGCTATCAGTATTGCACGGGACCCTGTGAAGCATGAGCTTACCAAGCATATTGGTGTTGATGCTTTCTTCGTGAGAGCTGGTGTGCAGGACCATGTTATTGCTCTTCAGTATGTGCATTCGGAGTTACAACTGGCGGACTTCTTCACGAAGGCCTAGACTAGGGCGCAACATAGATTTTACCTCTCCAAACTCAGTGTTGTGGATCCACCATGATTTTGAGGGGGTTGTTAGAGTTATATTTATTGTAGCCTTTTGGTCTTTTGCATTCCGGCCTTTGTCCTTCCCCTGTACATGTATATATGATGGCTTTTAGCCTCTTGGTAATATCAAGTTGCATATTCCTAACAGGTATGAAGCACATCTGGGTAACACCACAATTTATGGCCTTATACATAAGAGATCTGCAAAGAGAGCCTTGGCTCAGTGGTTGGGCATGCAGTTGTGCAGCCTAACGACCCGAGTTCAATTCCTAGAATTGACAGGTGATGCACAGGGGCTTTCCTCCATTTATTAAGGATCAAGTTTGGTATGTGGTGGAACCACTCATCAAAAAAATATCTTGATACTCATTAAAAAAATTCTGAGGATCATGTTTATCTTGGTACTCATACTAAAATGGCCGTATGCATCCCTAGTTGTTGCAGAGGCCGGGGAAGTGAAATTCTCCCCCATTTTTTTGGGTCGCCCCTAGGGCGACTCAGGGGAGTCTAGGGTTTTTCCCCGCCGCCTCCCCCCACCTCCCCCACCCCCTCGCCGCCACCGGAGACGACCGCCGGGAAAGCCCGCGCGGGCGCCGGGGAAGGTGGCGGTGGGGTCTTCGGTGCTTCTTCTTCACGGAGGCCATCGGATCCAGGGGCAGCGGCCCCTGCTGGCGTGGCGTGCGGCGTGCCTGAGGGTTCGGCCGTGAGTACGGCGAGCCGCAGGCGTGCCAGATCTGGAGGTATTGCCCCCTTCCCTTCCATGCATCCCTTCCCAGTCCCCAGTTCGGTTTGGATCTTGCCGGATCGACCTATGGTGGGTTCTGGTGGAGCAGATCGGTGTCCGGGGAAACCTTGGCTGCCTTGGCAGGCCGGCAGTGGCGACGCCGCTTTTTTGCGCCGCTTTCCTCCATGGGGGCGCTGCTGAGGGCACCATCTCTCCACTCCAACCCATGTCCGGGTGAAAGCCCAAGATCCGATGCGGATCGGGCGTCGGCGGCGCCCCGTGCACCATAACCTTCCTGGAGGCGACGCCAAGGACATTGGGATCAGATGGAAGGTTCTGCAGGTGAGGGGTGGGGGTGTGCTGCCTCCCTTTCGGTGGAGCGGTGTTTCTTTCTACATATTCTTGGCGGTGGCTCTTGGCGGCATGGAGCAGCGGAGGCTTGGCGTCAGATGTGTGGTGACGGACACGCGCAGGAGGTCGACGCTGTCTGGCGTCGTGGTGGCGTCAGCGGCAGCGAGACCGGGCAATGCCGATGCAACAATACAGCTCTGAAGATGGATATGTGGCAGGTGGCTGTGGCGGCCTCATACCCGGCAGGCGTCCTGGTTGAGGAGCACGCCGGACTGGTGGGTGCCCATACCCGGCAGGCATCCTGGTTGGGACCTTAGGTCTTAGATGTTAGGTTTCGCTGCAAGGTCTGTTTGGTATTAGGCTCAGACCATCAGCGCCCCTTTATCAGTTAGATAGGAGTAGCGACAGAGGTTGCGAAGATGGTGGCTTTGGTCTTACTGTTGTACGACTTTGTAAGGTCTTGTGTTAATAATTAATAAATTGGCCGTATGCATCGTCCAGATGAGGCCGGGGGTATTCCTTCTTTTCTAAAAAAAAATACATAAGAGATCTGATGACTTTATGGTAGAGATTGATTAATTATTTGGTTTCCCGAGTTTATAACCTTGCCATACATGAATTGATTGATTACCATAATTGGCATATTTGACATTTTCGTGAGTTATGGACTTACCATATGTGAATTGATTGATTACCATAATTACCATATTTGGGATACGCTGAATTTTCACTAGTAGATGAAAAAACGAGTAAGAGAGAAAAACCGGTGGAAGGGGGAGGAAAATCGGGGGAGGGGGAAGGGAAATCGGTGGGGGTGGGTTCTCGTGCGTGGAGGGGTGGACGAAAGGTGGGACGATGTAAGAGGGGAGAGGGGAGAGGGAACGTTACATTTTTTTAGGTAGTATATAGAGAAGAGAAGAGATTGCATGATTTGTTCAGATTGTAATGGCCAGTCATTTTGTTCCGATTGCATGATTTTGTCACACAATTTGTCAGATTGAATGATTTGCTCAGATTGTAATGGCCAGTCATTTTGTTCCTCTTTGCTTGTAAAGATTCACATGTGACTGATGGTCAGGAGTATGACGCTGATATGAATGTCAGTAACTAACTGAATAAACAGAGAACATAAGTGTCGATGGAATGAATTTTGTCAATAACTAACTGCCAATAAAGAGAGAATATAAGTGTCATTGAAATGATATAAGTATCACTGGAATAAAGAGAGAATGAATATAAGTGTCAATATTCACATGTGACAACTAACTGAAATTTAAATGACAGCAACAAAGATTTAATTGAATGACAGCAGCAAAAATTCAGTTTGCTGAGTATGCAGAGTTTTAGAACATATTGTGAACTTGCACTGACTCTTGACTGAATCATGCACCGACTAATGTTGAATGCAGCAAAAATTGAGAACATACCATGAATCATGCAGGAAATTTCAGAACATACTGTGAACTTGCACTGACTCTTGTAAATCATGCACTGACTCCTGACTCTGAATTTGCATGTCGATTCACTGTATATGCTCTGAATTTTTGTTGTCTGGTTCTTGCTATCTGGACCAAACAATTTTTGTGTCAAATGTTGTCTGGACCAAACAATTTTCGTGATTTGAGATTGTTAATGTGAAGTGAGATTGTTATGTTAACTTTACTCTTGATCACATTTAAGCAGTAGTAATTTTGACAGTGGAAATGTTCTTATTTGTGTGCTGTGTAGTCCTATAAATGCAGTTAAAAACTGTCAAAATTCATTGATGAAGATGTTCTCAATACTGTACTACTCCATGATACTCCCTGGAGTATTTGTGATCTGTAACTTAAATTGAGATAGCTCACAGTGTCTACAATCACTGAACTGTTTTGGCTTCACCCCATAGGAGTACTGTACTACACTAGTTATGTACTGCAGGGTTCCAGTTTCAGGAGTACAAGACTTTCAGGAAAAAAGACCTGTCAAGTTAGTGCAGAAACTTGTGATTAGTTGATGGCTAAATTAACAGCAACACTCCACACTATATAAGTACTCCACACATACAGAAATACAGTTAATTACCGTAAGGTATACTCCATCGCCTAAGCTCAACTCAACTCAATCTGCTCAATTGGTTTATGACTTTCCCTAAATTCTAACCCCTCTGAATTATGAGGCTGAATGCACAGCAAGGAGTAATATTAAAAAGTACAGTAAGGAGTCATCTCAAAATTCTAACAGTTGATACAATGCTTTCATCTTCTCATCTCAGCCAGTTGGTATTTGTCATCTCACACTGGAATCACACCATCCAGTCAATATATTCACACACCAAAAAGTCTACATAGACTTGCTTCATTACATCTCAATTATTTTACAGCATTGTACATGCAAAAATTACAAAGATTGTCCGTGTGAGATAGCCAGGAATTTCGTGTTGTACAGATTGTGTTCAGAAACACTGTTAAAAAAATTCACATAAGAGGCTCACACAACTGAACTGGGATTAAAGGTTCAGTTTCTGCACTGTACTGACATTGCCATTGTGGTTTCAGTGGAATAAAGGTTCAGTGCTCATGGCCTATAGGAGTACCATGTATATATTCAGTGTCACTGGGATCAAACATTTTTTGCCAAAGAGGTTCAGATCCGTGCACAACACAACAGGCATCACATCAAATATCAATTACTCCACCTTGCTGTAATGGAATGGGGGAAACCGAGGAACTGAGCTGAGGGAATGGGGGAAACAGACTGCCACTTACCACAGGCAGGTCGGCTGGATGGAGCGCGTCGGCGGCGCTGTTCTGGTGAATACTGTGAGAGTTTACGATTAAGGTTTCCATTTTGCAACTAACTAAACCATGATTGAATTTGAGCATTTAACTCTGGCTGCTGGTTGAATCAACGGAAGCATTTCCTGATTTGCATATCACCAGGTTAGTTAACGTCTTGAGTGAACCAACTTTTCTCTGAATATTTAAGTTACAATCAAGTAGTACTGGTGTACATGAAGAAACAGTCTTATTCCAAGTTCACACGCAAAGCAAGAACGAAAATCACGAGTCTTCCTTGCAAAAAAAAAATTAAAAAAAATCACGAGTCTAATGGCAACGATGGCCATTTTTATTAGAGCTTCAGACAACTTCGGGACTCCATTCCAGTCCAGCCACCCGCACTTGTAATTAAGTTGAACAGTTTCCCTAGACAGAAAACAAGAATATGGGCCTGTTAGGAAGCTTGTTGAAGATTTGGGGAAAATACATATATTCAAGAAGAAAACCAATAGACCTGATTGCAGACAGCATGAACTATTTGAATTTCGTAATAGTAAAAGTAGCAATACCTCCTGTTATTCCTTCATTTCTTCATGCAACAATAAACCTGGGATGGTTGGGATGGAGATTTGCTTCCTTCCTTATGGCAACTTCTGCAGCCTCAACTTCAGAAGGTGTGGCATCCCGCTTCCGAAGACTAACTCGTACATCTTTCAGATAAGGCAGGTGTTCAAGACCTAAGCAGAACCCATAGGCCTTTGCCATTGATACATAAAAAGACAGCTCAAGCTTCTCAAGCTTTGGCAATGCCCCTTCCTCAAACAGAAGGTTCCCCGCACCATCACCAAAAGGTTCACAAACGAACTCCTTCAAACATCGGAATCCTCTGCCTGGCAAAACAAGCCTGTCTTTATGGACCGTGCCGGTATAAAGTTTCAGAGAAAGTAATGCAGGCAGCTCTCCAAGTATGCCAAGAACCTCCTCTGTTATTACACTTAAATTAATGTCTAGGTATGCAAGACTGGTGAGTGCTGGAGCAATCCACTTTGGCAGTTTTGATAAAAAGTACTCGGTGGTGCCCATCTCAAATCTTTGGAGGCAAGATGGAAGAGGAGACCAGGAATCTAATAACTCAAATAGATATGGAGTGCCACCATATATATGCACGGACTGGAGTTTGTAGCTACCAAGCTTGCATAGTGAGGAATGAAACATCTCTTCATGACTCTTGTAGTCTTGAGATTCTGCACCTTGCACCCTGAACCATGCATGGAGTACCTTCAAATTGATCAGGCTCCCTAGCTCCTCTACTGCACCTACTGAACTCATGGTAATATCAAAGCCTGTGATCTCCCTTAAGTTTGTCATATTCCCAATCCCGATTGGTATCTTCCATAAATGATTGCCATGGAGTAGATGTTGTAGTTTAGTGAGCTGAACAATTCTAGCCGGCAAGTCTTTGAATTTTGCACCCCTTAAATCTAGCGTCTCTAGATCATGTAGCGTCACAATTCCAGATGGTAGCTCTGATATGCCTGTTCCACTAAAGCTTAGGTACTTTAGCTGGAAAAGGTTTTCCATACCATTCATATCATACTCCTCCAGGCCCTTACAATTTTTAAAATCTAGTACACGTAAAGTTTCAAACTTAGTAAGACTGGGCAAGTGCTTGATGCAACCTGATGATGGTATTATAAGAGATCGGACATGGCTTAGATCTTTCTTTGCCAATACAGATGCAAGCTCCTGGTCAATAATGTCCTGGATCGATAATCGTCGAATAAAACACTGAGAATTTTCCCAAATAGTTTGGCTGCCATTGACCACAGTGATGATATTTTCTTCAATGGATTTTGAAATGATAAGTTCAAGCATCATGTCATGAACTCGACAGGCACGAACCATCCCATCATAACCAATGCCCACTGGTTGGACCAGGTTTTTATTGATAAGCTCGTAAAAATAACTTTCTGCAACCTCTTGACAGCTCCTCCCACACTCTTCAGAAATAAAGCCTTCCGCAATCCATTGCCTCACCAACCTTTCTCTGTCAATCACATAATCCTCAGGGAAATTACTTAAGTGCAACAAGACAGTCTTGAGGTGTGGTGGAAGATCATTATAGCTCAAGGACAGTATGTTTTTCATTCCCTCTAGACTCTGGTTTCTGTTCAAGTCAGAACCAATTGATCTTTTCACCTTCTCCCACTCTTCTTTGACACGTGGTCTGTTAGCTAGTAGACCAGATATACTGATAATTGCCAATGGTAGGCCTCCACACTTTTTCAAGATAGCTTTCGAAACTTCAATAAACATGTGAGGGCAGCAATTCTCTGATCCAAAGATTCTTCTAAAAAATAGTCTTTCAGAGTGAGGGTCACTTAGAGGTTTCATTTCATAGATCTGGTCATCAGGACCTGGACAACAAGAGCTAGCTACTTCCATTATGCGTGTAGTAGCTACAATTCTGCTAGAACAGCTGTTCTCTGGAAATGCACAATTGATAGCATTCCATGCCACTATAGACCATATATCATCAATGATAACAAGATACCTGATAGATGTCAACAAATAGCATCAATCAATAATGATATATTACATATTCTTCAGGTACTCAAACTATAGTAAAGTACGGGTATTTCAATGAAATCATAATCCTTTACATCAATATTTTCTTGAATGTTCGTGTCGATAGATTATTAGTGCAGACAAGCAAACTAATGTTGCAAACTCTTACTACTGGACAGTCAAGGTGTAAGGTATGACTTCAACCACCAGTGATTTACTTACACGCAAGAGCGCCCCAGTGGGAGCTTCAATTTGTGGAGATAGCATTGACCTCATGCCTCTGTTAACTCTAAGCACAGGCACATATTCTTATGTGTGTGCCTCTAAATTGTAACTGAATTGTTTTTTCAAACTTGAGCAATGATTTTAGTTATTTTCTTCTGCCAAGCATTTTCGCGAAGTTCTGGAATCAAAATTGTACCATTATATTTCATAACTGCATAGTATTTTAGTTCTTGAAAAAAAAATAGAAGTAGATGCAGAAATAAGAGGTTAAAATAATGACTGCTTACAACGAGACATGTTTATGGAAACAAAAATCAGAGAAATTACCTTTTTTTCTTGTAGAAGTTCTCTTAGCTTTGAAATGGATTTCTTTTCGTCCCAAATCTCCATATCTTTCTTGAATTCATCGCTGTAGGACACTTGGGAGATCACATCCTTGATAATTTTTATTGTATCTGGCTTTTGGGAGACCGACACAAAAGCATGACAATCAAAATGCCCTTGAATCTTGCGACAGATCTCATTTGCCAGCGTTGTCTTTCCTAATCCACCAAACCCAACAATAGATAACACCTTGCGACCATGCTTGTTTCCATCTTCCATAACCCACTTGGCAAGATCATCTCTTGGACCATCAATACCCACAAGGTGTGCCTCCTCAGCAAAAAGAGCAGCCAGCCGAGGATCCACGGCTGCATTGCCAGAGGTGCTACCAGCAACATCATCGAGCTTGTAGCTAGTCTTGAGCTCTTTCACCTCCTTGATACGAAGCTTAAGGTCATTGATTTGGTTGGCAATTCCATGCCGAGCTCCAAGCGTTTCCAAACGGCGAGCCGTCTTGCGAAAGAAATCCTTGAAGCCGGCGTCATGAACCCCACCATCGCCAAGCTTGCGGATGAACTTGTCGAAGCAATCCTCGGTATCATAGGCCAGCTCCCTCACCAGCGACATCCATTCCTTCACCTGATCATCAGGATCCTCTAGCTGGGCATACTTTTTAAGCGCGCCATGCATGCTGAAGAGCTCAGACCGGAGGGAGCGTATCTCGCGGCGCACACCTTTCAGCCGGCCACACTCTTTGGCAAGCAGATCTGCGAGCTTTGACAGCAGGGGACCCAACGCGCCTAGTGCAGCGGTCACCACAGGCGCCATTGGTCCCCTCCCTTCGCAGAAGCTTAGGCTGCAACTAATCGAACAGCTGCAGCACGGATGTAGCAAAATATGAGCAGATCGAATCAAGCAAAACATCAGCAGAACCGGATGAAGCAAGAACATGAGCAAGAGGAATGAAGCAAAACATGAGCAGCACAGCACTCATACCTCTAGGGGAGAAACAACCATAGAGCTCCTCAACCCTGTACTCCACTGAGCCAGCAACATCAACCTCACTAGGAGGATGTGACGTAGGAGCGGATTGCAACACAGCCGGCACAAGAGAGAGCTTTCCCAGAGCAGCCTCCGCTCGCTCCAGAAAGCTCCCAACGTGCACCAGGAGCTTAGCCTGGGCTGCTAGAGTGGACTGGAGCAGTACTTCAGATTGGGTTGCCGACTCAGCGTGAGCAGAAACGACCGATGCCCAGGACCTTCGGTGAAGCACCTTGGAGGGGAGCTGGGATACCATCGGACCATCACAAGGAGTTGGAGCTCGGTAATGCTCGGTGTCGAGGCGAGACCGTGGCGGCATGGCAAGGCATGCAAGTGAGCTGAATGGACGCCAAGCATTGCGACACCCACGCGCCCAGTGGCTGTTCTCCAAGCAGTGGGAGCACCTCAAGGGATCTCTGCAATCAGCCGTTCGATGACCAGGAGCAAGACATCTGCAACACCTACCAAAGAGCCAAGCCGAAATGGGACAAGGGGGCAATGCCGGAGCTGGCGACACATGCCGCCCCATGTCTAAGTCAGCCGGGGACACGTCGACGGGTGCTGTCGGGGACGAGTCGATGATGAGCGCTGCTGGAGACGACGGTGGTAGGACGGAGGCCGCACCGGCTGTAGCGGGAGCGGAGGGCTCTGTCGAAGCCGAAGATGTCGTCGCCTCCTCCCTGAGGAGCGTACGGGCCACCCTTCGCCCTTGGACGGCTGGTTCGGCGCGGCGGGAGGCGAGGGCGGCCGCGGCGAGAGTTGACGTGGGAGCTGGAGCGGGAGGCGGCGGACAGCCGACGCTCAGCACGGCAGGAGTGGCCGCCGCCATCGCGACCGACGCGGATGCGGGGCGAGGTCGTGGGTCGGGGCGGCGAGAGGCGAGGGCGGTCGCGGGAACTGGAGCAGCGTGCGGCGAGGAGCCGGCGCTCGGCACGGCCGGAGTGGCCGCTGCCGTCGCGGCCAACGCAGGCGCGGGTCGAGGTCGTGGATGAGCACCCATGGCGTCACCCCGCGGGGAGAAGCACGTAGGCTGCAAGAGTGCGTCGAGAGGATGCTGGATCTGGACTGGGCAGTTGCAGGGGAGGCCAGAGAAGGGAGATCAGGGCGGCGGCGCCGCCGGCGCAGGCGGGCTCGCGAGAGCCATGTCCGCTCGTGTCGCTTTCAAGTTTTGTATCTCGGATCCTAGTATTAGCGCAGAAAATATCATTGAATGACAGATCGACGGGCTTCAGCTCTTGGTGGTCGATGGGAGCTTGCGCTCCTGGGTGAACCTGGAGCTCCTGAGGTCGTCCTCGGTGACTCGATCAAGCCACCGGTGGGCCAGGTGATGAGGGCGCCGGTAATGGAGAACCCGGCGAGGAAGGGCCAGTTCGGGGCTATTTTCTGGTGTAAATGGTATACGCGGCCATCGCTCCCTCGTCGGCACCTGAGCCTTTTAGTCTGATCTGGGACATTCACCTCCCTCTGAAGATCCGGATATTTCCGTGGCAGTGAAT
Organism: Triticum dicoccoides; assembly: GCF_002162155.2. Classification (NCBI taxonomy): domain Eukaryota; kingdom Viridiplantae; phylum Streptophyta; class Magnoliopsida; order Poales; family Poaceae; genus Triticum; species Triticum dicoccoides. Next base: position 23,338,902 of record NC_041380.1, read on the forward strand.
CCGGGAACGCCTTCCCTCTAGGGTAGAGGTCCTCAAACGCAATGGACCAGGAGATGGGATTTGTCCCCTGTGCGGCACGGTCGAGGATGCTACCTGTCAGGACCCCGACTCAATGCCACATTGATCTAGCATGTAACACCTCATATCACTTTACGGCCTCATGCACGGTATTCCCACGGGTGTCGCCTTACCTTTGCCCGGGACCGTTTGCGCCTTTTGGCACACGTATATGACAGTGTCGCTAGCATCCATATGATAAGGAGCCCGGGCTGACATGGCTAGTCGTAAACCCAGAGTGGCACAGACTTACAGGGACAAGCATCCATGACCCAGCATCGAACGTGTCGGTCATCAGCGAGTGAATCCAGGCTGTAGCACTGGGCTAGCAGGACTCCGGTGAACCGGGCTGTAGCGGGCTAATAGGACTCCGGTATTCATCGCGTGACATTTCCCCGAAGGGACAGACACAGGAACGAAGAAGGACACATGCCGGCCAGCCTAAGTGTTCCGGAGCAGTAGCAAGCTACCATGGCTTGGTGGAAACACTAGGAGACATTTCCCCGTAAGAGAGGCTACTAAAGATAAACAACTAGATGGTCAGATCCCACACATACCAAGCATTTCAATAACATACACACAATATGCTCGATATGTGCAAATACAACATGGCATCACAACATGACTCTACGACTCAAGTAATTTATTCAATAGGCTCCGAGGAGCGAGATATTACAAACATGGGTCTCATGACCCAACAATCAGAGCATACAAGTCAAAGCACAAGCGGAAGCTATCATGTCTGAGTACAGACATCTATAAATGAAAAAGGCCGAGAAGCCTGACTATCTATCAGATCCTGCCGAGGGCACAAGATCGTAGCTGAGGTAACAAGCTAAACGTCGAAGTCCACGTGGTACTACTAGCGAGACTGAAGTCTCTCTGCAAAAACATAAAATAGGCAAACGTGAGTACAAATGTACCCAGCAAGACTTACATCAGAACTAACTACATATGCATCATTATCAACAAAGGGGTGGTGGGGTTTAACTGCAGCAAGCCAGCTTTGACTCGGTGGCTATCCTGAACTACGACTGCGAGTAACTCTTTTGAGGTGGCGCACACGAGTCCACATATTCACCATATCAATACACCACTATGGATCCGCTCCTGTCTCCCTACGAGAACGCCATCCATAGCACTCACGCTTATCTTGCGTATTTTAGAGTATCCACTTTCACTTGTCTATGAACTGATATAAGCAACCCAGAAGTCCTTTACCGCGGACACGGCTATTCGAATAGATGATATTAACCCTGCAGGGGTGTACTTCTTCATACATGTTTCCACCACTTAGCGTCTGCACACGACATGTGCTCGGCAGACTTCAAGCGAAAGCCGACGTGGGTGTAGACCACGACCTACCTAAACACCTAAGTCTCTAGTCCAGGTTTATCGCCTATTCGGGTTCCATTCATGAGGAGATCCGACCGGAGTTTCGCTCACAGCCCCAAACGATGTGAACAGGGTTCCCGAGATACCAAACGGGCATCCGGTACACCGTGCGATGTACCTACCGCATCACAGCCCACCCCTACGGTCAGCGCTGTCCACGGCCTCCAGTAAGCTACAAACACCAGAAACTACTTGCAACTCCTGGACAGAGGACTAGGGTGAATAAGAAGTCGAGCAGGGTCATATTTCAGGGTCCAATGTATGGTAGTAGCTGAATCATGGATCACAAACACAGAACTCAGTTCCTGAGGACGGCTTCAATGAGACAACCCACCATGTACTCCTACATGGCCTCTCACCGATACCTTTTAGCAAATCGTGTTCACACACTTAGCTCACAAAGTAGGACATGTTCACACACCTCTGATTCATCCCCGATGAATCAGACCTGACTCAACTCTAAGCAGTAGCAGGCATGACAAGCAAGCATGAATGAGTAGGCACAACAGGGCTCAAACAACTCCTACTCATGCTAGTGGGTTTCATCTATTTACTGTGGCAATGACAGGTCATGCAAAGGATAAAGGGGTTCAGCTACCGCAGCAAGTAACAGATGAATCGATGTTGTCCTAATGCAGTAAAAGGGAGCAGGAGCGAGAGAGTAGGATTGTATCGGAATGAACAAGGGGGTTTTGCTTGCCTGGCACTTCTGAAGATAACATTGAGTCTTCATCAGTGTCAACGATCACAACGTCGGAACATCGTCTATCGGGAGGGAACAGATACCGGCAACAAAGAAGAGATACAATCAATGCAATGCACAAAATGATGCATGCTCATGACATGGCAATATGAATGTGTTTTGAGCTAATGCAACTAGCAACAGATTAAATGAAGTTGGTTTGAATACAAGATTCAAATTCAAACTCCATATGTGATTATTCAAATGCCATTAATTGATTTGTGCTAAATAGCAGTTATAAGTTGTTCTAACATGCATGAAAATGGTACAGATGGATTCCTTGAATTTTTCTAATAATTTTTCATATATAAATTATTTAATTTGGATTTACGGTTGAATTTCTATGATTTATTGAAGTTTAGGGCATATTCTGAAAATAAATAAATCATTTCTGACTTATTTAAAATCCCAGAAGCATATACTGCGTCAGCATGACGCCGGGGTGACGTCAGCAGGTCAAAGGCGTCGACCAGGTCAAACCTGACCAGTGGGACCCACTGGTCAGTGACCCAGTCAACTAACCAAGTTAATTAGCCCTAACTAACTGGATTGGGCCCACTGGTCAGCGACTAACCTAAATATGATTAGCCCTAGCTAACTTAGTTAGCCGGGCGGGGCCCGCATGTCAGTGGCTCACCTAATTAACTAAGTTAATTAACACTAACTAACCTAACACTAATTAGGCAGGCGCCTGGGCGCACACGTCAGGGGGGGTCAACCCCTGGGCCGATCAGGTCAAACCTGCCGGCGACATGTCGCCGGCGACGACAGTAGCGGCGGGGCGGCTCGGAATTGTGATACAGGGAGCCATTCGAGGCGCCGCTGGGCTCTACGGGAAGCTGGCGATCCCGCGCATCCAACAGTGCAACCGGGGCGAGCTGGGGTGGCCGTAATCCTCGCCGGCGTCGAGCTCAGCGGCTGCCGGACCTCGGGCGTTGGCGGAAACGGTGCTACGGTGCACAACAGGGAGAACCCGTGGGTGCTGCAGGTTCACAGGAGCGCGGCGAGCACGCTGGTGATGCTCGGGCGAGCGGACGAGCTCAGGAGCATGGAGCTCGTCGGCCGTGGCGGCGGCGAGCTTCAGCGAAGGTGGGGAACGGGGCTAGAGCAAGAATGCGAGCAGGAGAGGAGGGGGAATCGGTCCATGAGCTCACTGTGGTTGCAGAGCGCGTCTCAGTGGGCTCGGGGGCGACCTGGAGACGGAGAATCGGGCCGGCGATCTTCGATGCCCGTCGGTGAAGATGGCGGCGATGGCGTCACTGCAGGGCTCCTGGTGTTGCTTGGAGTGGTGGGGAGGATGAGTAGGTCGAGGCAGAGCTTCCTGGG
>NC_041380.1:23342692-23350630 GCF_002162155.2 Triticum dicoccoides
GAGGGAGAGCGAGAGGGGCACGGGGAGAGTAGGAGAGGGTCGAGGGGAGTGCGTGGCACCCTCAGGTGCCTCCAGCGGCGAGCAGGTAAGCAGGAGGTGGCCGGGGCTCTCGGGCGCGCGCGCCACGACTCGGTCCTTCTGGCGAGGAGGAAGACGACAGGGGGGGGGGGGAAGTGGAGATGGGCTGGGCCGCACAGGAGCTGGGCCGGCTGGCTACCAGGTGAGCGCCAGATAAGTCCTTCTCTCTCTCTCTTTTATTTCTATTTAATTCTGTTTTCTATTTTCTGTAGTTTGTTTGATTTAGTTTTAGACACTAAACCATTTTATAAAATCCTGGAAATAGTTATGTGGCTAGGACTAAAATATACCAAACCACATAAAATGTTCTAGTATTATTGGACATATATTATTTATATATCAAATATATATCCAATGCAAATAGCTATTTATTTAATTCAAAGGCCCAAAATACTTAACTCTGAGATACCAAAAAATATTGTTTTGAGTTTTACCTCTTTGCAATATTTTCAGAGACTAAGAGGAACATTTTCTTGGGCTTCTTTGAGAAGATTTTAATGTTGATCATTTTTAGAAGGTTTCTGAGGCTTTGAAAATCCCTCAATTCAAATTTCATTTGAATTAAAACATGATGCTCACATGAGGTCTAGCCTAGTGCATAACAGGACCAGGGATGTGACAACTCACCCCCACTAAACAAAAATCTCGTCCCGAGATTCAAGCGTAGGGTAAGGTGAAGGGGGAATGTAAACTAGCACAATCTTCACGATCCAGGGTGCACTTCATAAGAGTGTTGATTCAATCACCATCTTTGTCTTGTCGTCTTGTTCTGAGAACTCCAACTAGCATGACAGCAAGAGGAAAAGGACAACTCCGGAAGAATCGATCTTCTCGAAGATCAATCAACTTAGGATTACTCACGGAATGAGACATAGCAACCTCTCTCGAGCTGAGACACTAAACATACATCCATGGGAATGGAGTGAAGCAGATGACGAAGGTTCACTAGGTAGACAACAATTTCACGCTTAAGGAGGTGGTAATCGATTGTCAACATAGCGAAGAGTTGAGTTTCCATGATACCATAATGATGCATCTTAGGGAAGGTGACTCGTAGAAATATCCCCTTAAGTGGCAAAAAGAATTACCTTTGATTCAGAGATCATTGAAACCCTTTAAACCAGCCTAAGGCAATTCTCGAGCGATCGTTTGGAGGGGGTCGGTAGAATGGCATACTCGGACTTGGATGATGTGGATTACCTAGTTGAAGACAATGTAATGGATGATTTTGCTTACCACCGGAATGGAAGGGACCCATGGTAGAATGGCACATTGGCGGTGCAAGCTGGGAACAGAACGCAAATGATGGGAATGATTCTAGTAACTGGGGAGAGGCTCAACAATAGAGAGTGAATTCACTGTTTGAAAAGGTCATAGCATTGCCGAGGAAACTGAGAGCACTATACGGTTAATGCCGACGATCAAACCTAGCACTTGCGTGTGCTCTCAAGAACTTGAGCAATTCCATAATCATCAAGGTTTTACCAACACCCGTGTCAAGGGTCCGGTAACACAACTTACTACCATGATGAATGGTGATGGAGGATGCAGATGCAAAGGAAGATAACACCTTCTCAGATTTCACCCTTGGCGGGGCCAAGGAAATAAAATCTGGATGATCGACCGAGAGACATTTAGCACTCCGCTTCTAATGTTCTCCTTGATATGCTAGTGTAACCCATTCATAGATATGGTTTGATATCTAAAACATCAAGTAAAAAGGTCGGACTTCGGGATCTCAGAAATCCATAGGGGCAACTAGGGAGTAAATCCTACGAAATCCCTATGGGGGGGGTGGCCAACTTCCTCAAACAAGATACTATAATAATAGGTCTACCGAATGGGTGTGTTGGCCACGACATCCACCTTACCGGTTATCGAGAGACCAATATTATAGTTCTTGGGAAATGTTCCAACCATCACATCTGCCTGAGATTCAGATCTGGTTGGTGTCAGGATATTCCAGACTCATCGAGTCTAGGAAGAAAAACGAAGGTTTGCAACACAAATCGACGAAATGACGTTGCGAGATTCTCGGGAATGAACTACAATAGTAAGCTCCAAAACATGAGCTGGTTCTGCTACACACGTGTGAACACGATGTCCTAGACAAGCATGACCACGTGGTAGTCTTACAATAAAACACTACCGAGTTCAAGTTGGGAACCATCAACGAAGGTATCGAAGTTCTTACATAAGTCCGGATTAGCTCTTATGAAGGAACTCCTTCTCCTTGAACAAATCAATCAGTGGCTTGGTGTGCTCGGGACACATATAGATTGAAGGTTGCAAGTCTTCAAACCACAGAATTCTTCGCACGTGTGCATGACTGATTTGGAATGATTCCAAAGGAAACAAAACAATCTTTCTCAAATTCACGGCGGCAACTTTCATCAGATGCACATGAATTAAAGGAAGTCACTACCTTCATTCAAACATATGCTTCATGAGCTAGCATGAACAAATGCTTTCAAAAGTTTCCAACACTAGCTTAATGTTCAACAAAATCATGGAGGAGATAAGGATGTTGTCAATGGGCTCAACAAACAATTCATCTAGGTTTCCTTTTAAAAGGAATTCCATAGTTAAGTGAATACGGTGATAGCATTGGTCAGACCAAAGATGTAATGGTGTATGCTCGAGGGATCAACCACGAATAAGACAACGTTACGAGCATCGTTGGTACTGATTTGATTTGACGATAGCCCACACTCAATCAAAGGATTGATAAGACAATAGGTCCAACAACTGATCACAGGGACCAATCGATGAAGATATCATCTTTCTTCAACACACACTACACAAGAATATCCCTTTGGAACGAACTAAGTCAGACAAGCTTTTATCTTCCAACTCTCCAAGTTGTTGTCCAGCTTAACCAACTAGCTCAGGGATATCTAACACCGATTCTTGGAGAGAAGGTGGTTCATAAGGAACCAACTTGATCACGAGCTCAACATAACGGTCAGGTGACAACCTGGTGATACTTCTGAGAAGACATTCAGAAAATCACGAACCACCGATATGTTACTAAGATCGAGGACAATCCTGCTTTTCAGGGCAAGACGATATGATCAATAGGGCAAGGATTTGAAATAATCCTAACTCATCGATCGAAGAGTGAACCAGGAGAATGGACTAGGTAGCACGATCAATCTTAGAATGATGATTCACTAACCAACATGCTAAGAATGAAATTATTGTCCTTTAACTACCAAACAACGGAGTTGCTAGCAGTATTGATTTCACACACCACGATTCACTTGTCGGCATTCCGGTTACGATAACACAGGAACCGAGGAATGAACAATGATGGCGAGAAGTATCACTGTGTCAAGAGTTCATAGGATGGTGTGCAATTCCCATGACATTCTTGATATAAAGATGGTAATACTCCAAGGTAGAACAGAGCAAAAGCTGGATTGGCATTTTGATCTGCGGAGTACAATTGTTTTGACCCAATCCTAGATATGGATGAGGTACTGGAGTTTGTTTCTCCTAGTCATTCCGGAATAGAATGGCTTGACGGACCACAAGAGTAATAGGTATCGATGAACGATTGCACGCATACTCTTGACTATCAATTGATAAACGAGGGTCAGAAGACAACTAAAGAGGGACAACTCAAAGGAACATACGATTTTCTGAGTTGTGGATGCATGGTTTAGCATGTTGAACCAAGTTCAACATGTTTCTTCCGGATAACCCATGCAGAAAGGTAGAACTGGCAGAGCCACAATATATAATGGAGAACTCATCAAGAATAATCCTGTTGTGATATTTCAGTTCAACGAGGAACTTCTGCCATAAGTAGTTCATGGTATTTGGAAGAAGAAGATACCACGGACTTCAAGGACTATCGCAAAGGTTACTAATATCCTAAAGGCGCTAGCAATTACTATCAACATGAAGTAGGTAGCGTGAATCTCGGGTTCAGAACCCAGGAGTAGAATACCTACTACTAAGTAGCATCACGAGATGCTTTCGAGAATGATGGCCAGAATCTTCACACTGAGAACACAAAACGTTGCTAGATTTCTAGGTGACTCCCTAAAACACCTAGGGTCATAATAATTATTCCAACATATATGTCGAGGCAATAAAGTACCTCAACTCACTAATTTGTGTGATTAACCTGGCCTAAAAGACATTGAAACCAGAGGAAAAGGATTTTGCAAATGCGTCAGACTCTTTGGAAACCTGGGATGACTCGGACAGCATAACGGCTGTAAATGCTCAGAAAAGATTTGAGACATTCACAAAAATGGTGGCATAACCACTCAGAAGCACAATATCAAGGTTTGGAGATCAACAGTTAACATACAGAAGTAGTAGGAACTGAACTCAAGCTTAAATCCAACAATCTTATAAGTCTACGGATTAGTAACACATGATCCTGATAGAAAGAAGAGATAGCCTAGTTCTTAATCCCCGTAGGAAAGATAAGATGACTCAGAGCAGAAGGGCATAAAGTATAAGGAGTAAAAAGAGCCTTACGTTCCATCCCACAATCAATTCCCTTATATAACTAAAGAATTTCTAGACTCAACTTCGACCAGTTTGGCTTGGTAATCCTACAGGCAGTCAAGCTCTGATACCAAAGCTGTCAGGACCCCGACTCAATGCCACATCGATCTAGCATGTAACACCTCATATCACTTTGCGGCCTCACACACGGTATTCCCATGGGTGTCGCCTTACCTTTGCCCGGGACCGTTTGCGCCTTTTGGCACACGTATATGACAGTGTCGCTAGCATCCATATGATAAGGAGCCTGGGCTGACATGGCTAGTCGTAAACCCAAAGTGGCACAGACTTACAGGGACAGACATCCATGACCCAGCATCGAACGTGTCGGTCATCAGCGAGTGAATCCAGGCTGTAGCACTGGGCTAGCAGGACTCCGGTGAACCAGGCTGTAGCGGGCTAACAGGACTCCGGTATTCATCGCGTGACATTTCCCCGAAGGGACAGACACAGGAACGAAGAAGGACACATGCCGGCCAGCCTAAGTGTTCCAGAGCAGTAGCAAGCTGCCATGGCTCGGTGGAAACACTAGGAGACATTTCCCCGTAAGAGAGGCTACTAAAGATAAACAACTAGATGGTCAGATCCCACACATACCAAGCATTTCAATAACATACACACAATATGCTCGATATGTGCAAATACAACATGGCATCACAACATGACTCTACGACTCAAGTAATTTATTCAATAGGCTCCGAGGAGCGAGATATTACAAACATGGGTCTCATGACCCAACAATCAGAGCATACAAGTCAAAGCACAAGCGGAAGCTATCATGTCTGAGTACAGACATCTATAAATGAAAAAGGCTGAGAAGCCTGACTATCTATCAGATCCTGCCGAGGGCACAAGATCGTAGCTGAGGTAACAAGCTAAACATCGAAGTCCACGCGGTACTACTAGCGAGACCGAAGTCTCTCTGCAAAAACATAAAATAGGCAAACGTGAGTACAAATGTACCCAGCAAGACTTACATCAGAACTAACTACATATGCATCATTATCAACAAAGGGGTGGTGGGGTTTAACTGCAGCAAGCCAGCTTTGACTCGGTGGCTATCCTGAACTACGACTGCGAGTAACTCTTTTGAGGTGGCGCACACGAGTCCACATATTCACCATATCAATACACCACTATGGATCCGCTCCCGTCTCCCTACGAGAACGCCATCCATAGCACTCACGCTTATCTTGCGTATTTTAGAGTATCCACTTTCACTTGTCTATGAACTGATATAAGCAACCCAGAAGTCCTTTACCGCGGACACGGCTATTCGAATAGATGATATTAACCCTGCAGGGGTGTACTTCTTCATACATGTTTCCACCACTTAGCGTCTGCACACGACATGTGCTCGGCAGACTTCAAGCGAAAGCCGACGTGGGTGTAGACCACGACCTACCTAAACACCTAAGTCTCTAGTCCAGGTTTATCGCCTATTCGGGTTCCATCCATGAGGAGATCCGACCAGAGTTTCGCTCACAGCCCCAAACGATGTGAACAGGGTTCCCGAGATACCAAACGGGCATCCGGTACACCGTGCCACGTACCTACCGCATCACAGCCCACCCCTACGGTCAGCGCTGTCCATGGCCTCCAGTAATCTACAAACACCAGAAACTACTTGCAACTCCTGGACAAAGGACTAGGGTGAATAAGAAGTCGAGCGGGGTCATATTTCAGGGCCCAATGTATGGTAGTAGCTGAATCATGGATCACAAACACAGAACTCAGTTCCTGAGGACGGCTTCAATGAGACAACCCACCATGTACTCCTACATGGCCTCTCACCGATACCTTTTACCAAATCGTGTTCACACACTTAGCTCACACATAGTAGGACATGTTCACACACCTCTGATTCATCCCCGATGAATCAGACCTGACTCAACTCTAAGCAGTAGCAGGCATGACAAGCAAGCATGAATGAGTAGGCACAACAGGGCTCAAACAACTCCTACTCATGCTAGTGGGTTTCATCTATTTACTGTGGCAATGACAGGTCATGCAAAGGATAAAGGGGTTCAGCTACCGCAGCAAGTAACAGATGAATCGATGTTGTCCTAATGCAGTAAAAGGGAGCAGGAGCAAGAGAGTAGGATTGTATCGGAATGAACAAGGGGGTTTTGCTTGCCCGGCACTTCTGAAGATAACATTGAGTCTTCATCAGTGTCAACGATCACAACGTCGGAACATCGTCTACCGGGAGGGAACAGATACCGGCAACAAAGAAGAGATACAATCAATGCAATGCACAAAATGATGCATGCTCATGACATGGCAATATGAATGTGTTTTGAGCTAATGCAACTAGCAACAGATTAAATGAAGTTGGTTTGAATACAAGATTCAAATTCAAACTCCATATGTGATTATTCAAATGCCATTAATTGATTTGTGCTAAACAGCAGTTATAAGTTGTTCTAACATGCATGAAAATGGTACAGATGGATTCCTTGAATTTTTCTGATAATTTTTCATATATAAATTATTTAATTTGGAGTTATGGTTGAATTTCTATGATTTATTGAAGTTTAGGGCATATTCTGAAAATAAATAAATCATTTCTGACTTATTTAAAATCCCAGAAGCATATACTGCGTCAGCATGACGCCGGGGTGACGTCAGCAGGTCAAAGGCGTCGACCAGGTCAAACCTGACCAGTGGGACCCACTGGTCAGTGACCCAGTCAACTAACCAAGTTAATTAGCCCTAACTAACTGGATTGGGCCCACTGGTCAGCGACTAACCTAAATATGATTAGCCCTAGCTAACTTAGTTAGCCGGGCGGGGCCCGCATGTCAGTGGCTCACCTAATTAACTAAGTTAATTAACACTAACTAACCTAACACTAATTAGGCAGGCGCCTGGGCGCACACGTCAGGGGGGGTCAACCCCTGGGCCGATCAGGTCAAACCTGCCGGCGACATGTCGCCGGCGACGACAGTAGCGGCGGGGCGGCTCGGAATTGCGATACAGGGAGCCATTCGAGGCGCCGCTGGGCTCTACGGGAAGCTGGCGATCCCGCACATCCAACAGTGCAACCGGGGCGAGCTGGGGTGGCCGTAATCCTCGCCGGCGTCGAGCTCAGCGGCTGCCGGACCTCGGGCGTTGGCGGAAACGGTGCTACGGTGCACAACAGGGAGAACCCGTGGGTGCTGCAGGTTCACAGGAGCGCGGCGAGCACGCTGGTGATGCTCGGGCGAGCGGACGAGCTCAGGAGCATGGAGCTCGTCGGCCGTGGCGGCGGCGAGCTTCGGCGGAGGTGGGGAACGGGGCTAGAGCAAGAACGCGAGCAGGAGAGGAGGGGGAATCGGTCCATGAGCTCAC
>NC_041380.1:23350889-23398583 GCF_002162155.2 Triticum dicoccoides
GAGGAGGGGGAGAGGATGAGGGCGAGGGAGAGCGAGAGGGGCACGGGGAGAGTAGGAGAGGGTCGAGGGGAGTGCGTGGCACCCTCAGGTGCCTCCAGCGGCGAGCAGGTAAGCAGGAGGTGGCCGGGGCTCTCGGGTGCGCGCGCCACGACTCGGTCCTTCTGGCGAGGAGGAAGACGACAGGGGGGGGGGAGTGGAGATGGGCTGGGCCGCACAGGAGCTGGGCCGGCTGGCTACCAGGTGAGCGCCAGATAAGTCCTTCTCTCTCTCTCTTTTATTTCTATTTAATTCTGTTTTCTATTTTCTGTAGTTTGTTTGATTTAGTTTTAGACACTAAACCATTTTATAAAATCCTGGAAATAGTTATGTGGCTAGGACTAAAATATACCAAACCACATAAAATGTTCCAGTATTATTGGACATATATTATTTATATATCAAATATATATCCAATGCAAATAGTTATTTATTTAATTCAAAGGCCCAAAATAATTAACTCTGAGATACCAAAAATATTGTTTTGAGTTTTACCTCTTTGCAATATTTTCAGAGACTAAGAGGAACATTTTCTTGGGCTTCTTTGAGAAGATTTTAATGTTGATCATTTTTAGAAGGTTTCTGAGGCTTTGAAAATCCCTCAATTCAAATTTCATTTGAATTAAAACATGATGCTCACATGAGGTCTAGCCTAGTGCATAACAGGACCAGGGATGTGACACTAACCACATCTTCTTCTCACTCTACAGCCCAATTTCTGTGGTCCTGCTTCCGCGAGACGGTTGGTGGACAGTGGTGCAACACCAACTTCCCCGACTTGCTGGCTGAGATCCACGCCTCCCCCCCTCGCTACTCCCACATTCGGTGGCTCTGCGTCGGGGTTCTCGCCTGGACGCTTTGGACCATCCGCAACAAGCTTGTTATGTAGAAAGTGCCCCTTCGACGTGTGACTGATGTAGTCTTCAAAATGTGTGGTTTCTTGCAGCTCTGGCGGCCACTTAGCCTCCCCAGGACCAGGACGCCATCAACACCCTCCTCGCCGACCGTCGCTCGATGGCCGTACGCATGGCGCCGCCGCCTCCGCCCCCTCCTCCGGAGCCCGATTAGAGTTCGGGTTGCTGGGTGTGAGTGTGTTGTTTTTGTTTCCAGGGCTTGTTGAGCTGTGCCCTCAGCATTAACCCCTCTGTTTACTTGTGTTTGTGTGACACTTGTGTGTGCGCGTGTGTGTGAACCTTGTTGGATGTTGGGGAGTTTGCTTTATAATGTAAAGCGGGGCGAAAGCCTTTTTCGGGTAAATGGCAGGATTACATTAGAAAAACAGAGAAATGCACTAGTTATAAAAAAATCATTACCTTTGTACAGAAAAAGCTATGTTTTCAGGACTAGCATTACCCTAATTCAAAGGGTCTACCTTGCAAAATTGGAAATAATTCTAAATATCTAAAAAACAAATCCTGTTTTATAATTTGATCTAGGGCTCAACTTAAACAGTAAGTTCCATGATAGCGTTATAAACTCTATACGTATGTGCATCACATCAGTACTGAAGGGACTTCTTTTTTGGTGTAAATGGCAGGAGCTATGCCTTTGAATTATAGATAAGGAATTTACAAGTACAAAGGACCCAGAAAAATGAATAGAATCAAAAGAGAAGGATCAGCCACCATAAGCATAGAGTCAATCAAGTGTACTGCAACCTCTAAGGTAATTGTAGAATTGTTTAAGATTCGCCAGTTACACTCATTCCAAATATGCCATGTGAAATATGCAGCTGCAGTTGCATTTTTGGCGAGGCCCAGCAGCAAAACCACTCCACCAATCATTGATCGATCCAAAGGAGTTGATCAAGATGGATTCAATAGCATGGAAGAATCGGCTGAGTTTAAACCAAACTTCCTTAGCAAATGGGTACTGACAGATGAGATGTGCAGCTGATTCAATCTGATGATCGCAAAGGGGGCAGGAATCATTGTGGCCACAACCTCCGTAGGAAGTCAATTTTGGGCCACCTGCCAAGTGAAGAATTTAATTTTCCACTCCATCTTTATCTTCCAAATATTCTTCAGATAAGGCCTGGCAATATATCCTTCAAACTTGCAGTCATAAGCAGATTTCGTCGAGTATCTCCTTGACTCTAACTCCCAGATGACGATTTTGACGACTTTCCGGCACCGCATCACCGCACCGCCGCTCCCGTCAACGATCTCCATCCGCCGCCTTGCCGCCGACAGCCCGCCGTCTCGCTCCTTATCGCTCCATCAAATGACGATCGCATAATCCTCCTCTTCACCGCATCATCCAGCGACTTCATGGCCCGCCCCGAGGCGCTAGAATATCGCCACCTCGGGACAAGCGCGGTTTCAAATCGACCTTGCTCAGATACCAATTGTTAGAATTCGCCCACAGGATCAATCACATAAAATCATGATGAACACGCGCGCACAAGAAAACTTTTGCCAAAGGCATGTGTCGTGCCTCTCTTCCTTTATTTCTTTTTTCTGTTTTCTCTCACGGTTGATACAATAGCTAGCCCTGCCTGTGTATATATACACACAGGACCAGGAACAAACCCAAACCGACTTAGACTTCATTAGTAGTACTTGGACACGGCTAACCAAACTAATCAATCCTATAATCCTAGCCGGACTCCCAACATGCCATGCAAGTCACGGCAAGTATACTAATTCTAACCGGATACTACAACTCACGCCATGCCCCACTACCTAATCAGCCTAACACACGTACTGCCCTAATTTGCTAACTAGGGCTAGACACAACTCAAGATTATACCTAACAATCTCTCTCTAATCTTGACACACTTTGTCTTCATGCTTCTCCGGTCTTGGCTCGTTGATGATTCACCTCTTGTCGAATCATCCGCTCGCACCACGACAAGTCAAATTGACGGCCTTGATTGCTTCAACAAAAGTTAAGTTCTTGACACCTAGTCCACCAAGGCGCTTCGGGGAATAGATTTATTACCAATTGACAGCTCAGTGCCCTCCAATGGCCTCGTCATCTCCTCTACACTGAAAGCATCTTCTAATCTTATCCATATGCTTGATCATCCATTTTGAGGGGGCAAACAGAGTAAGATAATAGGCAGTGATCGACGTGAGAACAGAGTTGGCGAGGGTAATTCTGCCGGCCTTATTTAGAAGTTTCCCTTTTCGCGTATAAAGCTCTTCCATTGGAACCACAACGAAGATTAGCCGTGTGAAACCATGCTCGGGTGGGCAATGTATTCTTCACAAGATGTAGATAATCCATCAAGTCCTTAACTACATCAAAATCAATAACGCATTCATATGTATATATATGCATAAGCATACGGTCACTGTCATCCATCTTTAGTCGCAGCATCTGGTCATCAAATTCACGGAGAAGGTCCTCACAATCATAGATGGTGTCCTGGAGATGCAAATGCAGTTTCATCGGGTCTTTGTGATTGAACCTGCCCCAATCAGCATAGTCCAGGAGCACATGGGCCCTGGGCAAGCTGTACAAAGGTGGGACAGCTCACCGCTCAGCTGGATCGCTCAGCAAAGCTGGCTTCAACAGATAAGATCCATTGCAGCGCCTCCATGGTTGCCGTGCTCGGCTCCCTCCTGTGATGAGAGTGGAAAAGAATTCCTGGGCGGCAAGTGTAGAATATTGCAGCAGCAATAGGTCTTGAAGTATAAACTATGCTTTAGGAATGCTTTTGTCGGAAATTACTTGTTCTTGAAAGATTTATTACCATGGAGCCAAGCTGAAGTATTTATTCTGAATCCCACGATGGTGCCACAAATAACTAAAGTCCCAAAATGTGACGAACAACACTAGGTTTACAACAACAATGCAAAAATGGCTCCTACACAATGGACAACTACACTCGGTGATTGCTGCACACAGGCGAAGTAAACAAGGTAGTGTTCCTGTCCTTTGGACTTGGAGCCTGGCGTTCCCTTGACAGTACCCAAATAAAAGGCCTAGTTAATTTAAACTGCGTATATAATGTCTTACGAAGCAACCGGGAAAGTGCGTTAGCGAATTGAGATCACAAGATACTAAGAAAATCGAAGGAAAATAATAACCCTCAACCATGCCCCATGCTGCCCACTTGTACATTTAATTAGAATTGTTCATTTGTTCTTACACTGGTCAGGGCAACAGTGCTTATCGCATCTTAATATTTTCTCCGTACCGAAATAAGTATCTCAACTTTGTACTAACTTTACAACCGAGGTTCCTCGGTCCATAGTTAATGAAATACTAGCTCCAGATTAAAACATTGTGTGCCGGCCTAGAGCAAAAAACATCAATCTATTGAAGACAAAACAACGGGCGTCACCTGGATGAACCTGGAGCTCTTGAGGTCATCCTCGGTCAAGCCACCGGTCGGCCAGGTGACGAGGGCGCCGGTAACGGCGAAGGACCCGGTGAGGAAGGGCCAGTTCAGGGCCCCATTTCCCGCGGAAGAACACCCGGCCGGCCACGGGTCGAACGGATTCATCTCCGCTCCGTCTTCTCTATCTCTCCTCCTCCATACCTCCCCTGCGAATCTGTCCTTTTCGTGTTCCATCGGTGCACTATTAGAAAAACGGCTATAGCTAATATGGACATTTACCAACGTCGATAAGTACTTCAACGAACATGGGTACGATGATGAATTCTTGGGGCCTTCTTCTCAAGAACCCAACCCTGCAAAAGATGATCGCGATCTAGCTGGTACCGCGGAGAAACCCAATTGCAACAGGCGTCGTCTGGCGTTCAGTTCTCAGGAGACGCCTCCAGGTGCCGCCTTCACCGAGCCTCAGATAGCCGATGTGCGAAATATTATCAGCCCCAACACACTCAAGAAGGTGGTCTCTGAGCAGAACTCGATCCTATTACAGCAGAAGAAGCAGAAGGGACAGAAAAGAAAGAATAACAAGGGTGCGAGCCAGCCGGCACCGAGTACGATCCGTGCTCAAGATGGGCCACCTTCACCTAAGGATATCTCGAGGAGGGTGCATGTGGCGGGTAGGCCGATGCTATCGACTAATCTGCTCAATGCTGCAACCGGTGCTATGCGGAGTCTGCATGACAGTGTTCTTTTTTTGGAGAAGTGACGTCTCTTCAAAAATGATGTGGCATACCCGGTTTTCGTGGCCAAGGTGCCAGAGGGCAAGGGGTTTGTCAATAGCACCATCGGGGGTGTGATCGTCCTGCAGTTTGATGACATCTTCGCTATGTTTAACCTTCACCCACTGCACTACACCTTCATTCGGCTATTTTCACTCAGTATGAAGATGCAGATCATTAGAGACAAGACCCCAAACATCGTGATAGTCGACCCCTTCTACATGCGTGCCAAGATCTTGGACAATGCTGGGGACCGGCAAGTCGCGAGTTCATACCTCGAAGGCGTCATTCTGGCGAACCCAGATAAGGATAACTTCCTCGTGCCTTACTTTCCCGAGTAAGTCATCCCCTTACCGTCCCGTAACATATGATTTTTTAGATTTCGATCGTTTTTTCCCCTAACATTTCGTGTTTTGTGCAGTGACACACATTGCACACTCATCCTCTTAAGCCCGAAATATTCCATGGCCACGTATTTCGACTTGGACCGTCAGTCGAAGAAAAACTACACAAATATCAAGAAAGTTCTTGATGATGCTCTCCCCAGCTACGCCAAATCTGAAGGCACCTTCAGGAGGCCAATTTGTAGGTACGGCAAGCACGTGTTCACCCACGTAACGACGTTCCCCTGCGTCAAGAAGCCGCCTGGCGGTCAGAATAATGCCTACTACGCCCGGGCGATTGTACGGGACCATAATCACCTTCTGCTACCAAATAATCTCAAAGATTGGGCCGCACGCTTGTCGACAATTCAGGACGCAGACATCAGATAAGAATTCTTTCGCATCCAGTCAGATTTTGCGGAAATCATCCATCAAGATGTCCTTCGTACCTCGGGGCAGTTCTACCTCAAATATCAACCGTCCAACGGTGAAATAGAAACAACGCTACAAATGTAGGCTGACAACGATCGTGATTTCATGACCATCACGAAAGACGGCGGCTTCATCCATGCTCCGGTCCCTGAGTCGAGTCGAAAGTGATAATGCTATGTAGTTCTGAAATATCGATTAGCTCATGTTGTAATTAAACTTTAATGAACTTGTATGTCTCTTTGGTTTGGACAGTCGTTCAACTTATATGTAATCAATGATATTTATTAGTAGGACCATGAATCGTGCTATTAATGTGTTGCTTTTCTCTTCCGATCCTTTTGTTGCATACTTATATATTGCTTATGTATTGTCTGTGAATTGCTACTAACGTTTTGTTTGTCTAGTGCATAGAGATGCCGTCTATGTCGTGTACAAGGGTAAGGTTTTCGGAATCTACGACGACTGGGAGGAGTGTCTAAGACAGGTTCACCGTTTCAGCGGTAATAGTTACAAAGGGTACACCTCTAGAACGGAGGCGGAAGCTAGATACGCGGGCTATCTAATGGGAGAGAGGAGGGAGCGGAGGAGGAACCGGATGAAGACCAGTTTCATCGCGATGATGCTCATCGTGACCACAGCTCTCTTCTATGTGATGGTAGTTTAGATATCGACTTGTAATGTGAAGACAAACTCGCTACTCACGGTCTCGAGACTTGTAATGTTCTAACTTTGTTCGGTATTTTGAATTCGGAGACTAATATGATGAATTGTATTTGATAAATCCGCTGTTTATATGTTGTGCTATTTATATTCGGTGCTGTAATGTATTTTGTAACATGTGCAAATATCAGAAAAGCCAAAAAAATCCTAATATTCATAGTAGTGGCGCCCCTTGTTGAGCATCAGTGGCGCATCAGGGCTAAATACCTGTGGCGCATTATGGGGCATAGTAATGGCGCATTTGGGGGCATACGTGAAAATAAATATGGCCCCCTAGAAGGTATAGTAATGGCGCACTGTTGGACATAGTAATGACGCACTGCCAGGTGCGCCACTATTATCTGATATACTAATAGTGCATCAGAGATGTGCCATTATTATTTGTTACTAGTGGCATGGTAATAGTGGCGCATCTATAGTGCGCCAGGCCAAAATAGGTGCGCCATTAACAGCCTTTTTCTAGTAGTGGGGGAGAAGTTTTGTTATCGAAGGAGACCCCGTAAACCCCCCGTAATAATCTGTGCGTTTAGAATTTTCGGTGGTGGAGTAGCAGCGACCATGCGACTGCGAAGAGGAGATAAATATTTCTTTTGAGCATCGGGAACAAGAGAGATTGGTTACGGGTTGGGTCGTGGTGGCCCTGGCGCACAGTTTTGATGCGGCTGAGAGATTTGGCCCAGATCTTCTGAAAATAAGATGGCCTTTTATTTCTTAAAATAAAATAAAAAATTCTTTGTTTTGCAAGTTTACATGAATAAGTATATTTGTTCAAATCTGAGCAAATCCCATTTACCTATCTTGGTCTTCCCATGAGCCTGACAAAATATAGAATTGATGACTTCTTTTTCTTGAAACAGTCCGAGGGAAGGATCTCATTTCAGAAAGAGATTGATAGAGTTCACAAGGTAATAACATGAGGGGCGATACATCTTGTCGAAGCAAAAGCACACAAAAAGCAAAAAACATCAAGTACAAACACGTACAAGGCATCACTAGCAAAAATAGAGACCACCCCTGTCCTCACACCCAATGGTACTAGTCTGACAACACATCCATCTTCTGTCCTCTTCTTCCAAGTTCAGATCAAGTCAATGCGACCTTGCCCACGCCCGCCCGAGGCGCTCGACCTGCCGCCGGCGGATCCAGCATGCTTGCCGCCATCGGCGCCCTCTGTAGACGTGCTGCCGCTGCAGCCGCGGCTCTCCTCGGCGTCGCCGCTTCACGCGCCGCCGCTGGAGGCGGATCTCGGCGGATCCTCTCGTCGGGATGAGATCCAGGAGGGGTCGATGACGGAGGGGATGATCCCAGAACGGTGGGCTGTACATTTCATTAACATACGACGCCTTGGCAGGTGGATCCAAGGACACATGCATCATAATCAGGCATCTCGCTGGACGTCGATCATGGATATGGACAATGATGTTCATGCCGGCGACTACCTATCGAGAGACGTCCGGATCGCGGTAGGTTTTCGCTTTCGCATTGATGTCTACGAAGTGATTGTGGACAACGTGTGCAGGTGGATCCCGATCCGGTGGAAACGATCGAGATCGTTGACTTGGATTCGGCGATTGTCGACGACAGGCTAGACTCACGCGTCGGAGGGGCGACAGGAGGGGGAGCCGCACGTGCCCTGCCTCTCCTCTCCGGCAATCGTCGGCATGTTGGAGGCCGGTTTTGGGCGCTCGCGGGTGTGGACGAGGACGACGTGGACGGGGAGGCGGACGATGCTCCGCTATCACCGCCATCGCCGAGTCCTTCTGATCACGCCAATGATTGGTTCCATGCCGGCTACACGGAGGAGGAGGTGGCCTCTTCTATCGATTATGTTTTACCCATCAATGATCTGGCCAGGATGGGGCTTGACGCGGGCGAGAAGAGGGAGATGGTTCGCCGGATAGTTCACCGGAGAACTTCGTCGGCGGCGGTCAAGCCGTGGAAAGGTCCTCTACCGAAGGTATGTCGTCCAAATCTTACCGTTTTTGATCTAGTCAAGCCGGAATCGTGGATCGTTGTTAAATGGAAGAGGAAGGCTCGCCGGACGGTGGCCAGATCGGAGCCGCCGGCGCCTGAGCTGGTAACGCCTAAAAATCTGGGTCTCGGGATCGCTGCGGAATGGGAGCGTCGTTTGAAAATCTTGGTAGGCCGAGAGGGGCTGGACCTGGATGCTGGTAGGCTGGCTCGGGTTGGGCCGGGGTTAGCTGGGTATGAGGCCCAGACTAACCCCGGTCCGACCGACTTTTTCCTGGAGGTAGCACGATCGGGGGTGGACGCGGTCAGTGGGCCGGGAGTGCATGGGTATGAGGCCCAGAACCAACCGGCACCGATCGATATCGAGGGCGAGGCGGTCTCGTTTCTTCGATCTTCGTCCTCTCTCGAGTCACCTGTTAGGGTTCGTCGTCGTCGCCTCAGTCAAAACTTGCGATCGGCTGGGACTGGTCGGGCCAGGCGTATTCCACCGCTCCGTACGATGGCGGGTCGTGGAGGACCCTTGCCACCGGGAAAGAAGATGGTGGTGCCTCAGGGAGTCGACCGCCCTGGGACTGTGCCGCAGCAGGGCAGCGGCGGAGGCCGCGGCGCTATGCTGCCGCCAGCCGCGGGGGCTGGTATGCTTCCTTCGGCCACTGGCCGCGGGGGAGTGCTCGCTTGAAGGAAATATGCCCTAGAGGCAATAATAAAGTTATTATTTATTTCCTTATTTCATGATAAATGTTTATTATTCATGCTAGAATTGTATTAACCGGAAACATAATACATGTGTGAATACATAGACAAACAGAGTGTCACTAGTATGCCCCTACTTGACTAGCTCATTAATCAAAGATGGTTATGTTTCCTAACCATGGACAAAGAGTTGTTATTTGATTAACGGGATCACATCATTAGGTGAATGATCTGATTGACATGACCCATTCCATTAGCTTAGCACCCGATCGTTTAGTATGTTGCTATTGCTTTCTTCATGACTTATACATGTTCCTATGACTATGAGATTATGCAACTTCCGTTTGCCGGAGGAACACTTTGTGTGCTACCAAACGTCACAACGTAACTGGGTGATTATAAAGGAGCTCTACAGGTGTCTCCAAAGGTACATGTTGGGTTGGCGTATTTCGAGATTAGGATTTGTCACTCTGATTGTCGGAGAGGTATCTCTGGGCCCTCTCGGTAATGCACATCACTTAAGCCTTGCAAGCATTACAACTAATGAGTTAGTTGCGAGATGATGTATTATGGAACGAGTAAAGAGACTTGCCGGTAATGAGATTGAACTAGGTATTGAGATACCGACGATCGAATCTCGGGCAAGTAACATACGATGACAAAGGGAACAACGTATGTTGTTATTCGGTCTGACCGATAAAGATCTTCGTAGAATATGTAGGAGCCAATATGAGCATCCAGGTTCCGCTATTGGTTATTGACCGGAGACATGTCTCGGTCATGTCTACATTGTTCTCGAACCCGTAGGGTCCGCACGCTTAAGGTTTCGATGACAGTTATATTATGAGTTTATGAGTTTTGATGTACCGAAGGAGTTCGGAGTCCCGGATGAGATCGGGGACATGACGAGGAGTCTCGAAATGGTCGAGACGTAAAGACCGATATATTGGACGACTATATTCGGACATCGGAAAGGTTCCGAGTGATTCGGGTATTTTTCGGAGTACCGGAGAGTTACGGGAATTCGCCGGGAGAAGTATTGGGCCTTATTGGGCCATACGGGAAAGAGAGAGGGGCTGCCTAGGGCAGGCCGCGCGCCCCCCCAAGGCCTAGTCCGAATTGGACTAGGGGGAGGGGCTGCGCCCCTTCCTTGTCTCCTACTCCTACTACATGGAAGGACTCCTAGTTGGACTAGGAAAGGGGGAATCGGGAGTAGGACTCCCCTAGGGCGCGCCATAGAGAGGGCCGGCCCTCCCCTCCTCCACTCCTTTATATACGGGGGCAGCGGGCACCCCATAGACACACAAGTTGATCGACGTGATCATATTCTTAGCCGTGTGCAGTGCTCCCTTCCACCATAGTCCTCGATAATATTGTAGCGGTGCTTAGGCGAAGCCCTGCGACAGTAGTACATCAAGATCGTCACCATGCCGTCGTGCTGACGGAACTCTTCCCCGACACTTTGCTGGATCGGAGTCCGGGGATTGTCATCGAGCTGAACGTGTGCTAGAACTCGGAGGTGTCGTAGTTTCGGTGCTTGATCGGTCGGGTCGTGAAGATGTACGACTACATCAACCGCGTTGTCATAACACTTACGCTGTCGTTCTACGAGGGTACGTAGACAACACTCTCCCCTCTCGTTGCTATGCATCACCATGATCTTGCATGTGCGTAGGAAAATTTTGAAATTACTACGTTCCCCAACAGTGGCATCCGAGCCTAGGTTTTATGTGTTGATGTTATATGCACGAGTAGAACACAAGTGAGTTGTGGGCGATATAAGTCATACTGTTTACCAGCATGTCATACTTTGGTTCGGCGGTATTGTTGGATGAAGCGGCCCGGACCGACATTACGCTTACGCTTACGCGAGACTGGTTCTACCGCCGTGCTTTGCACACAGGTGGCTGGCGGGTGTCAGTTTCTCCAACTTTAGTTGAACCGAGTGTGGCTACGCCCGGTCCTTGCGAAGGTTAAAACAGCACCAACTTGACAAACTATCATTGTGGTTTTGATGCATAGGTAAGATTGGTTCTTGCTTAAGCCCGTAGCAGCCACGTAAAACTTGCAACAAACAAAGTAGAGGACGTCTAACTTGTTTTTGCAGGGCATGTTGTGATGTGATATGGTCAAGACGTGATGAGATATAAGTTGTTGTATGAGATGATCATGTTTTGTGGAAGTTATCGGCAACTGGCAAACGCCTTATGGTCGTCTCTCTATTGCATAAGATGCAAGCGCCAAACAATTGCTTTACTTTATCGCTATGCGATAGCAATAGTTGCAAGAGCAATAGTTGGCGAGACATCCACATGACGACACATTGATATAGATCAAGATGATGGAGATCATGGTGTCCTGCCGGTGACGATAGAGATCATGACGGTACTTTGGAGATGGAGATCAAAGGCACAAGATGATCATGGCCATATCATGTCACATATTTTGATTGCATGTGATGTTTATCTTGTATACATCTTATTTTGCTTTTTTCGACGGTAGCTTTATAAGATGATCTCTCACTAAATTTCAAGATAAAAGTGTTCTCCCTAAGTATGCACCGTTGCCAAAGTTCATCGTGCCCAGACACCATGTGATGATCGGGTGTGATAAGCTCTATGTCCATCTACAACGGGTGCAAGACAGTTTTGCACACGCGGAATACTCAGGTTAAACTTGACGAGCCTAGCATATGCAGATATGGCATCGGAACACTGGAGACCGAAAGGTCGAGCATGAATCATATAGTAGATATGATCAACATAGTGATGTTCACCAATGAAACTACTCCATCTCACGTGATGATCGGACATGGTTTAGTTGATTTGGATCACGTGATCACTTAGAGGATTAGAGGGATGTCTATCTAAGTGGGAGTTCTTAAGTAATATGATTAATTGAACTTAAATTTATCATGAACTTAGTCCTGGTAGTATTTTCAAATCATGTTGTAGATCAATAGCTCGCGTTGTTGCTTCCCTGTGTTTATTTTGATATGTTCCTAGAGAAAATTGTGTTGAAAGATGTTAGTAGCTATGATGCGGATTGGATCCGTGATCTGAGGTTTATCCTCATTGCTGCATAGAAGAATTATGTCCTTGATGCATCACCAGGTGACAGACCTATTGCAGGAGCAGATACAGACGTTATGAACGTTTGGCTAGCTCAATATGATGACTACTTGATAGTTTAGTGCACCATGCTTAACGGCTTAGAATCGGGACTTCAAAGACGTTTTGAACGTCATGGACCATATGAGATGTTTCAGGAGTTGAAGTTAATGTTTCAAGCAAATACCCGAGTTGAGAGATATGAAGTCTCCAACAAGTTCTATAGCTAAAAGATGGAGGAGAATCGCTCAACTAGTGAGCATGTGCTCAGATTGTCTGGGTACTACAATTGCTTGAATCAAGTGGGAGTTAATCTTCCAGATAAAATAGTGATTAACAGAATTCTCTAGTCACCATCACCAAGTTAGTAGAACTTCGTGATGAACTATGATATGCAAGGGATAACGGAAACGATTCCCAAGCTCTTCGTAATGCTGAATTTGACGATGGTAGAAATCGAGAAAAACATCAAGTGTTGATGGTAGACAAGACCACTAGTTTCAAGAAAAGGGCAGAGGGAAGAAGGGGAACTTCAAGAAGAACAGCAAGCAAGTTGCTGCTCAAGTGAAGAAGCCCAAGTCTGGTCCTAAGCCTGCGACTAAGTGCTTCTACTGCAAAGGGACTGGTCACTGGAAGCGGAACTACCCCAAGTGATTGGCGGATAAGAAGGATGTCAAAGTGAACATAAGTATATTTGATATACATGTTATTGATGTGTACTTTACTAGTGTTTATAGCAACCCCTCAGTATTTGATACTAGTTCAGTTGCTAAGATTAGTAGCTCGAAACGGGAGTTGCAGAATAAACAGAGACTAGTTAAGGGTGAAGTGACGATGTGTGTTGGAAGTGGTTCCAAGATTGATATGATCATCATCGCACACTCCCTATAATTTCGGGATTAGTGTTGAACCTAAATAAGTGTTATTTGGTGTTTGCATTGAGCATGAATATGATTTGATCATGTTTATTGCAATACGGTTATTCATTTAAGTTAGAGAATAATTGTTGTTCTGTTTACATGAATAAAACCTTATATGGTTACACACCCAATGAAAATGGTTAATTGGATCTCGATCGTAGTGATACACATATTCATAATATTGAAACCAAAAGATGCAAAGTTAATAATGATAGTGCAACTTATTTATGGCACTGCCGTTTAGGTCATACCGGTGTAAAGCGCATGAAGAAACTCCATACTGATGGACTTTTGGAACCACTTGATTATGAATCACTTGGTACTTGCGAACCATGCCTCATGGGCAAGATGACTAAGACTCCGTTCTCCGGAACAATGGAGCAAGCAACAGATTTGTTGGAAATCATACATACTGATGTATGTGGTCCGATGAATATCAAGGCTTGCAGCGGGTATCATTATTTTCTGACCTTTACAGATGATTTGAGCAGATATGGGTATATCTACTTCATGAAACATAAGTCTGAAACATTTGAAAAGTTCAAAGAATTTCAGAGTGAAGTGGAAAATCATCGCGACAAGAAAATAAGGTTTCTACGATCTGATCGCGGAGACAAATATTTGAGTTACGAGTTTGGTCTTCAATTAAAACAATGTGGAATAGTTTCACAAATTCGTGCCACCTGGAACACCACAGCATAATGGTGTGTCCGAATGTCATAGCAGTACTTTATTAGATATAGTGCAAATCTATGATGTTTCTTACCGATTTACCAATATCATTTTGGGATCATGCATTAGAGACAGCTGCATTCACATTAAAAAGGGGCACCATCTAAGTCCGTTGAGACGACACAATCTGAACTGTGGTTTGGCAAGAAACCAAAGTTGTCGTTTCTTAAAATTTGGGGCTGCGATGCTTATGTGAAAAAGCTTCAACCTGATAAGCTCGAACCCAAATCGGAGAAATGTGTCTTCATAGGATACCCAAAGGAGACTGTTGGGTACACCTTCTATCACAGATCCGAAGGCAAGACATTCGTTGCTAAGAATGGATCCTTTCTAAAGAAGGAGTTTCTCTCGAAAGAAGTGAGTGGGAGGAAAGTAGAACTTGACGAGGTAACTGTACCTGCTCCCTTATTGGAAAGTAGTACATCACAGAAAAATGTTTCTGCGACACCTACACCAATTAGTGAGGAAGCTAATGATAATGATCATGAAACTTCAGAACAAGATACTACCGAGTCTCGTAGGTAAACCAGAGTGAGATCCGCACCAGAGTGGTACGGTAATCCTGTTCTGGAAGTCATGTTACTAGACCATGACGAACTTGCAAACTATGAGGAACCGATGATGAGCCCAGATTCCGCAAAATAGCTTGAGGCCATGAAATCTAAGATGGGATCCATGTATGAGAACAAAGTGTAGACTTTGGTTGACTTGCCCGATGATCGGCAAGCCATAGAAAATAAATGGATCTTCAAGAGGAAGACGGACGCTGATAGTAGTGTTACTATCTACAAAGCTAGAATTGTCGCAAAAAGGTTTTCAACAAGTTCAAGGTGTTGACTACGATGAGATTTTCTCACTCGTAGCGATGCTTAAGTCTGTCCGAATCATGTTAGCAATTGCCGCATTTTATGAAATCTGGCAAATGGATAAACAAAACTGCATTCCTTAATGGATTTATTAAAGAAGAGTTGTATATGATGCAACCAGAAGGTTTTGTCAATCCTAAAGGTGCTAACAAAATATGCAAGCTCCAGCGATTCATCTATGGACTGGTGCAAGCATCTCGGAGTTGGAATACACACTTTGATAAGTTGATCAAAGCATATAGTTCTATACAGACTTGCGGTGAAGCCTATATTTACAAGAAAGTGAGTGGGAGCACTACATCATTTCTGATAAGTATATGTGAATGACATATTGTTGATCGGAAATAATGTAGAATTATTCTGCAAAGCATAAAGGAGTATTTGAAAGGAGTTTTTCAAAGAAAGACCTCGGTGAAGCTACTTACATATTGAGCATCAAGATCTATAGAGATAGATCAAAACGCTCGATAAGTTTTTTCAATGAGTACATACCTTGACAAGATTTTGAAATAGTTCAAAATGGAACAGTCAAAGAAAGAGTTCTTGCCTGTGTTACAAGGTGTGAAATTGAGTAAGACTCAAAACACGACCACGACAGAAAATAGAAAGAGAATGAAAGTCATTCCCTATGCCTTGGCCATAGGTTCTATAAAGTATACCATGCTATGTACCAGATCTGTTGTATACCCTACACTGATTTTGGCAAGGGAACAATAGTGATCTAGGAGTAGATCACTGGACAGCGATCAAAATTATCCTTAGTGGAATAAGGATATGTTTCTCAATTATGGACGTGACAAAAAGGGTTCGTCGTAAAGGGTTACGTCGATGCAAATTTTGACACTGATCTAGATGACTCTAAGTCTCAATCTGGATACATATTGAAAGTGGGAGCAATTAGATAAAAGTAGCTCCGTGCAGAGCATTGTTGACATAGAAATTTGCAAAATACATACGGATCTGAATATGGCAGACCCGTTGACTAAACTTTTCTCACAAGCAAAATATGATCACATCTTAGTACTCTTTGGGTGTTAATCACATAAGCGATGTGAACTAGATTACTGAATCTAGTAAACCCTTTGGGTGTTGGTCACATGGCGATGTGAGCTATGGGTGTTAATCACATGATGATGTGAACTATCGATGTTAATCACATGGTGATGTGATCTAGATTATTGACTCTAGTGCAAGTGGGAGACTGAAGGAAATATGCCCTAGAGGCAATAATAAAGTTATTATTTATTTCCTTATTTCATGATAAATGTTTATTATTCATGCTAGAATTGTATTAACCGGAAACATAATACATGTGTGAATACATAGACAAACAGAGTGTCACTAGTATGCCTCTACTTGACCAGCTCGTTAATCAAAGATGGTTATGTTTCCTAACCATGGACAAAGAGTTGTTATTTGATTAACGGGATCACATCATTAGGTGAATGATCTGATTGACATGACCCATTCCATTAGATTAGCACCCGATCGTTTAGTATGTTGCTATTGCTTTCTTCATGACTTATACATGTTCCTATGACTATGAGATTATGCAACTCCCATTTGCCGGAGGAACACTTTGTGTGCTACCAAACGTCACAACGTAACTGGGTGATTATAAAGGAGCTCTACAGGTGTCTCCAATGGTACATGTTGGGTTGGCGTATTTCGAGATTAGGATTTGTCACTCCGATTGTCAGAGAGGTATCTCTGGGCCCTCTCGGTAATGCACATCACTTAAGCCTTGCAAGCATTACAACTAATGAGTTAGTTGCGAGATGATGTATTATGGAACGAGTAAAGAGAC
This sequence comes from Triticum dicoccoides, assembly GCF_002162155.2. NCBI lineage: Eukaryota > Viridiplantae > Streptophyta > Magnoliopsida > Poales > Poaceae > Triticum > Triticum dicoccoides. The sequence continues at coordinate 23,367,627 of NC_041380.1, forward strand.
TTGCCGGTAACGATATTGAACTAGGTATTGAGATACCGACGATGGAATCTCGGGCAAGTAACATACCGATGACAAAGGGAACAATGTATGTTGTTATGCGGTCTGACCGATAAAGATCTTCGTAGAATATGTAGGAGCCAACATGAGCATCCAGGTTCCGCTATTGGTTATTGACCGGAGACGTGTCTCGGTCATGTCTACATTGTTCTCGAACCCGTAGGGTCCGCACGCTTAAGGTTTCAATGAAAGTTATATTATGAGTTTATGAGTTTTGACGTACCGAAGGAGTACGGAGTCCCGGATGAGATCGGGGACATGACGAGGAGTCTCGGAATGGTCGAGACGTAAAGATCGATATATTGGACGACTATATTTGGACATCGGAAAGGTTCCGAGTGATTCGGGTATTTTTCGGAGTACCAGAGAGTTACGGGAATTCGCCGGGAGAAGTATTGGGCCTTATTGGGCCATACGGGAAAGAGAGAGGGGCTGCCTAGGGCAGGCCGCGCGCCCCCCCAAGGCCTAGTCCGAATTGGACTAGGGGAAGGGGCTGCGCCCCTTCCTTGTCTCCTACTCCTACTACATGGAAGGACTCCTAGTTGGACTAGGAAAGGGGGAATCCTACTCCCGGTGGGAGTAGGACTCCCCTAGGGCGCGCCATAGAGAGGGCCGGCCCTCCCCTCCTCCACTCCTTTATATACGAGGGCAGAGGGCACCCCATAGACACACAAGTTGATCCACGTGATCATATTCTTAGCCGTGTGCGGTGCCCCCTTTCACCATAGTCCTCGATAATATTGTAGCGGTGCTTAGGCGAAGCCCTGCGACAGTAGTACATCAAGATCGTTACCACGCCGTCGTGCTAACGGAACTCTTCCCCGACACTTTGCTGGATCGGAGTCCGGGGATCGTCATCGAGCTGAACGTGTGCTAGAACTCGGAGGTGCCGTAGTTTCGGTGCTTGATCGGTCGGGCCGTGAAGACGTATGACTACATCAACCGCGTTGTCATAACGCTTCCGCTGTCGGTGTACGAGGGTACGTAGACAACACTCTCCCCTCTTGTTGCTATGCATCACCATGATCTTGCGTGTGCGTAGGAAATTTTTGAAATTACTACGTTCCCCAACATCGCTCAGCCCGCCGGTAGGGGCTTGGCTCCGGTCGGGACTGTTGTTGGCCGGGGCGGCGTGTTGCCCGGTCCTAGACCGACGATGCCAGCTCCGGTGGGTCAGCGGCCTCTGGCGCCGGGTGCTTCAGGAACTAACAATGCGGGCTGGGGAGGCGCTGCGCCGCGGCCCCCTGCTCCGGGGTTGCAGACCGGCCAGCCGAGGCAGCACCGCCTCCTCACCTCGTCGCCATGCCTCCGCAAATCAGAGCCGGGATGGTGTAGCAACAGGCAATTCCAACGATTCAAGCCACAATTGCGCCTCTGGGTCAGTGGCGTGATGATGGGGTCAATGCGTATGGAGCTGGTAAGCACCGTGGATCCTCGTCGACTGGCGGCGGTCGAGGCTATGCTTGGCAGAGCGATGGCTCGGCGGAGAGCCCGTTCATGGGGCCCCCAGGAGGTTTTGTTGAGGGGGCGTCTGGCCCTGGTCTCCGGCCGCGGGGTGGTTTCCGCGGTCATCATGGTGGGCGTGGGGGTCGAGGTGGCCGGTACCGCCCACGACCGCATACTACGTCTGTGATTGATCCGATGGTGGTTGATGGGGCTGTTGAGCAACAAGTTTTGACTGGCCAAGCGTTGGAGGTGGTCTCGGCGCTTGCCAATGCTGAGATTCCCGGGAATGAATCCGGGTTGACTGTGTCAGTGGAGGATTCTTCTAGGGCTGAGTCTGAAAGAACATCCAAATATGCGCGCAAGAAAGAGAAAATGCTCTGTTATCGATGTGGTGGTAAGGGACATTTTATTACTGAGTGTGTGGCTGAGCTCTGTGGCACTTGTGGCAAACCAGCACATGATTCGGGGGACTGTCTGTTTCTGAGAGATCAGGCACCATCACTCATGATGTATGGAGTGTACTGTGCTGAACTTATGTTCTTTGAATCTCCAACGGAGATGGAGGTTCCTGACGAGACTTTGAGTTTGACGACTGGGTTAGTTAAGATTGCTAGAGGAGAGGTCTCGGAGGCACAGATTATTCAGAGGCTCAAGAAGTTAGCCCCTGGAGATTTCAGGTGGGAGCTTGCTAGTGTCGAGGACAAACTATTTCGGGTTGAGTTCCCGTCAGTTGAGGACCTTCAGAGACTACTGAGTTTCGGGATGTGCAATGTGCCAGGTACTGATGGCGTGCTTGAGTTTCATGAGTGGAAGAGGATTGAGCCTACGGGCAAGCCTCTGACTCAGGTTTGGCTGTGATTCTTTGGGGCTCCATCCAAGTCGATGCTAGATGCACGGGTAGTGGCCAGTTTGGGTAACATGGTGGGCAGACCAGAGCACGTGGATATGGACTTTACCAGAGCCCACGGGATTGCCCGTTTACTGGTCAGTGTGCTGAACATCGAGTACGTCCCTGAGGTGGTTAAGTGGGCATATCGAGGCCACATATATAACCATGTCATTGAGTTTGAGGATGAGAGTCTGTTTGCCGAGGCGGCCAACGGGTCTGATACTGATATGCACGAGGATGATGATAGTTCGGCACTTAAGGAGGCACCAACAGCTGACAGTGGACGTGAGTTGTCCACTCCGCAGGGTGCTGACTCTCACACGTCTGCGGATGGGACGGCTCCTCCTTCTACGGTGCCTACGACTACTCTCAGATTCAGTTATTTCGAGCCGGCATCTGCACCCCCAAGACTGTGGAGTGATCGGGTGGAGTCTGATGAGGTGTTCGAGCACTCACTTCCATTTCTGGAGCTTGAGGAGCTGGTGATTCCTCTTATTGGGGAGTCGTCGATCTCGGTCAGGGCTGAGGTGGAGGAGGTTGTTCTTGCAGGAGAGGGTCTGAAGCTGGTGACTTCGGATTCCTCCCCTCTGGTCGCGATTTCGCAGGTGCAGCCGATGGTGCCGGCTGCTGATGGGGGCGTGGGGCAGGTGGCCTTGGTGCCCTCATCAGGGCCTGCGGTGGGTGAGCTACCGATGGTGCAGATTGATTCTTTGGGAGGGAGGCCAAGGCTGCTAGATCTGGCACCTTCCTCCCCTTTTACCGGGCTGGCGACATGGCGCCGGAGTCGCTTCTCAGAGAGGACTCGGGGCAGGTGGCCTCAGGGTCCTCTTCTCTTGTGGAGCCCAGAGGGGCTTGCTTGCCGATGCCGCCGGTGCCGCCAGTTGGCCCTTGGGCCGGGGTGGATGGGGAGCTCGGGCAGGAGGCCCTGGCTCCACCTTCCCCCGGCTTGGGGCACTCCAGTAGAGCTTCTCGGGAGGAGGTGATTGCTTTTGGTGGTATTCCGGATCCGATCTCTGAGGGGCGACGGTTGAGTAGCCGTCTCCAGGACCATCCGGAAGTGGACGACATTCAGCAGCGGTGCGCTATGAGGGCGGCCAAGCTTCGTGACGTGGAGGTCACTACTGGTATGTCGTACCTCTAATTCTATTTTGCATTTTTCAAATGATGAGATTATAAACAATGCAAATAAGATAGGAATTTCACTAGGTAGTAATGATAGTGAAATTTCAAACTCGGTTAATGATATGCTGGATTTAGAGGCCTAACGGGCACTTGAGATGATTCGTAACTTAGCTGCAGTTAAACCAATGAATAACTCCGAGATTGATGCTTTGGGGGTCAGGGTGGTCGATAACGTTTGTGCGGATCTTGCTCATCCGTCTCCTGAACCTGAGGAGGAGGATGAGCGAGTGGACTTTGTAGAGGTGCGCGCCTCTGAGACTGGTTGTGAGGACCAGCTGGAGAGTTTCAATATTCCTAAACGCAAATGGAAGCGGAAGATCTACCCAGACTCCGCAGTGCGTAGGAGCGCACGGATAAGAACGGCTAAAAAATTCCATGACGAGATATGAAAGTAATCTTTTGGAATAGCATAGGTCTGAAAGACTTGGCTAAAAGAAGGTTTCTTGCTGAGGCTTCTATTGAGCATAGGTTGGACTTTATCGCTTTATCGGAAACTGGTAGAGCCGACTTTTCGCCTCAATTTCTCAATACGCTTTCGAGAGGTATTGATTTTGATTGGCATTGTCTACCGCCGCGAGGAAGATCGGGTGGGATTTTACTCGGAGTTAGATGTGATTCGTTAGAAGTCCGAAGCATGGTCATGGGGGATTTCGCTGTTAAGTTTAGGGTGAGGTCGAAGACCGATGGGTTTAACTGAGCTTTGGTGGCGGTATATGGAGCCGCACAGCCCGAGCTTAAACCAGATTTTTTGGCTGATCTGGTTAGGATTTGTGGTTCTGAACAACTTCCTATCCTGGTCGGGGTGATTTTAATATCATCAGAAGGCGTGATGAGAAGAATAATGATAATTTTGACGGTAGATGGTTGTTCATGTTTAACACAATCATTGAAAGTCTGGATCTGCGTGAGACAGAGCTTTCGGGTAGGAAGTTTACCTGGGCTAACGCCTTGCCAAATCCGACGTTCGAAAACCTGGATCGGGTTCTGGCTAGCGTCGAATAGGAACAGAAATTCCCATGTGTAACAGTCCAGGCACTTTCTCATGGTATTTCTGATCACACGCCGTTATTCCTTGACTCTGGGGAGGCCACCCATGTGGGAAATAAGAATGTTTTCTCTTTCGAGCTTGCGTGGTTTGAGAGAGAAGGTTTCTTAGATCTCGTAGCCAGAGAATGGGCTAAGGATGCAGGAGGTAGAACTACACTTGAGCGCTGGTAGAATAAAATTAAGCACTTGAGAAGTTTCCTACGTGGGTGGGCTAAGCATCTTAGTGGGGTCTATAAGATTGAGAAGGAACATCTCCTTACGCTTATTCAGTCCCTTGATGTAAAAGCCGAGACCATGATCCTGCCAGCCTCGGAGCTTTATGCCAAGATCGACGCAGAAATGAGGCTGAAAGAGCTCCTTCATGAGGAAGAATTAAAGTGGGCGCTTCAGGCTAAGGTCCGAAGGGTCGTCCAGGGGGACGCAAACACACAATTTTTTCACATGATCGCCAATGGTAAGTATAGAAAGAAGAGGATCTTTCAGCTTGAACAAGATGAGGGAACGATTCTTGGTCAGGAAAACTTAAAGCTTTATATTACTGAGTATTACAAGCAGCTGTTTGGGCCTCCAGAGGATAACTGTGTGTCGCTGGATGAGTCTAGGATTGAGGATGTGCCTCAACTGACGACTGTTGAGAATGATATTTTAGTTGCTCCTTTTTCTAAGAAAGAGGTGTATGACGCCATTTCCCAAATGAAGAATAATAAGGCTCCTGGCCCGGATGGTTTCCCGGCAGAGTTCTACAAGAAGTGTTGGCACATTATTAAAGGAGATCTATTGCCTTTGTTCAATGATCTATTCTCTGGCCAGCTTCACCTTTTTCAGCTGAATTTTGGAACGATAACACTTCTTCCCAAGAAGACAGAGGCAGTGCGGATTGAGCAATTCTGGCCAATCTGTCTTCTTAATGTTAGTTTCAAAAATTTTACCAAGGTCGGGACGAATAGGCTCACACAGATTGCGCATACTGTGGTGCAGCCTACTCAAACTGCTTTCATGCCGGACATGAACATTCTTGAAGGGGTGGTGGTACTGCATGAAACGCTCCATGAGATTCACACGAAAAACCTGGATGGAGTGGTTTTTAAGGTGGATTTTGAGAAAGCGTACGATAAAGTCACCAAGTAGAATCCTTCACGCAAAAAGGGAGTGTTAGAATTAAAGTGAATGACGATATAGGTCATTATTTCCAAACACACAAGGGCCTCAAACAAGGTGATCCAATGTCTCCTATTCTGTTCAACGTTGTCGTTGATATGTTGGCAATCTTGATAGGTCGGGCAAAGGAGGCCGGACAAGTAGGTGGCTTGGTGCCTCATCTAGTTGATGGTGGTGTATCCATCCTATAGTACGCCGATGATACAATCATCTTTATGGAGCACGACTTGGCTAAGGCGAGAAATATGAAGCTGGTACTGTGCCTTTTCGAGCAATTGACCGATCTGAAGATTAACTTCCGTAAAAGCGAGTTGTTCTGTTTTGGTAGAGCCAAAGAGGAACAAGATGCATACAAGCAACTGTTTGGTTGCGAATTGGGGGCTCTACCGTTCACTTATCTAGGTATCCCCATTCACCATCGTAAGTTGACTAACAACGAATGGAAGTGTATCGAGGATCGGTTTGAGAAGAAACTGAGCTGCTGGAAGGGCAAACTCATGTCATATGGAGGCCGATTGATTCTCATTAATTCGGTGCTCACGAGTATGCCTATGTTTCTTTTATCCTTTTTTGAAGTACCAGTTGGAGTTAGGAAAAGGCTGGACTTCTATCGGTCATGTTTCTTCTGGCAGAGTGATGAACTTAAGAGAAAGTACCGTTTAGCCAAATGGGATGTCATCTGCCGACCAAAAGACCAAGGGGGTCTTGGGGTTGAGAACCTTGAAGTCAAGAACAGATGCCTTCTCAGTAAGTGGCTATATAAGTTATCTGCTGAGACTGAGGCAACTTGGGCGCAGATTCTTCGTAACAAGTATCTGTACTCTAAGACCTTGTCGCAGGTGATAGTTAGACCAACTGATTCGCCTTTTTGGAAGGGGCTAATGAGGGTTAAAGCTACTTTCTTTAATAGAACAAAGTTTATTGTCGGTGATGGCAATAACACTCGACTCTGGGAGGATACTTGGCTTGGTGATACGCCGCTGGCTCTTCAGTATCCGTCGCTATATCGTATTGTGCAGCGACGTGATGCTCTGGTTGCAACGAGTTTGCAATCCGCTCCCCTTAATATTCACTTTAGGAGGGTGCTTGCTGGGGACCGGTGGGAGGCTTGGATTCATCTGGTGAGTAGACTGATGGAGGTTCAGCTTACTCATCAGCCCGATCAGTTGTGTTGGAAGCTTACTACATCTGGGGAATTCACAGTCAAGTCGATGTACATTGATGTCATCAACTCTAGTGTTATTCCTAGTTCAAAACATGTTTGAAAAGTTAAGGTTCCTCTGAAAATCAAAGTGTTTATGTGGTTTGTACATAAACAAGTCGTTCTAACAAAAAATAATTTGATTAAGCGCAACCGAAGAGGTTCTACTAGGTGTAGTTTCTGTGATCGGGATGAAACTATCCAGCATCTTTTCTTTGATTGCCCGTTGGCGAGAGTGTTGTGACGCTCGGTGCAAATTGCCTTTAACATTACTTCTCCGAATTCGGCCAGGTCGTTATTTGGAACGTGGCTTGTTGGTATAGAGGCCGAAACATCTAGACAAATTCGAGTAGGAGCATGTGCGTTGTTATGGGCAATTTGGAACTGCAGAAATAATTTGGCTTTTAACAGAACAACAACTATTCTTTTTTGCAGGTTTTATTCTGAGCTACTGCGCTAATCCGTATGTGGTCCTTACTCACTCCGACGGAGGCCAGGGAGCGTTTGGTTACTGGATATGTCCGGTGGGAGATGGTAGCGCGGGATATCTTCAACCGGTTTGGATGGCGGTTATGTAATAGGATAGGCGATTAGTTTACCTATCTATCTATCTTATGCCAGTCGGTTGTGCCTTTGGGCCTTTTTTGTTTTTCTAGCTCTTTGTGAGCCAGCCTACTTTTTTGCAGCAGATTGCAAGACCTTGTTGAACTATTTTATTTATTTATAATTGTGGCCGTATGCATCGCTCTGATGCAGAGGCCGGAGAGTCTCCTTTTCGAAAAAAAATACTAAAGCGGGAAGCATTCGGTTTTTCTAGTTGTCACAAACACCACTACGCTTGCACCCCAAAATAGTATTAAAATAGTCAATCTCTTGATTGCTAGGAATAGGGTGAATCGAAATTCACAAAAAAATATTATTGAGTGTACTCAAGCACAACGCTAAGTTACTTCCCCATAAAAATTCTGATTTGATGGACAACAATGACGATATAAAATACTTCTCCGTTTCAAAATATAAGATGTTTTTATAGTGCCGAAAAATGTCTTATATTTTGATACAGATGAGTACTCCCTAGCAAACATTAGCAACGGACAAGACTTGCCTGCTCCCCTCCCGTGTGCCCATCCGTGCTCCCGCAAACGTGGCTTGATTTGATTGGAACAAAATAAGGCCCGGCCCCACCCTGTTAAAATCAGGGGGGAGATGATTAGATTAGAAAGAAAAAAGAAAAAAAGACAGCCGTTGGATGAGGTGGAAATACGGATGGGAGCACGGGAAGGGAGCAGGCAAGCCGGATCCATTGGCAACACCATTCCGTGTCACACTTCACTCCATTTGTGTTTTTTGTCAAGCCCGCAAATGAAGGTGAGCATATTCGTAAGTAGTGTATCTCCACATAAAGAAATGGCAATGATTTGGAAAAAAAATTTAAACCTATGCACTTTTCAGTTTTTTATTTTAAAAAAGAGATACAAGTACTAGTAGATTGTAGCCTTTTTGTATTGATTCAATACAGGGTGTAATGGATGATGTTAATTAGCCCTCCATACTTAGCTGACCACTCCTAGCTGTTAGTTAATTTTTCTATTTTGTTTTCATTAAATTAATATATCCTCACACCCCATTAATTCTACGTCTGTTTGTCCCATTCGCCAACGATCGATTAGTTCAAGGGAACCATTGAACAATGAGATCTTGTATCCTTCACATGTTCCACGCACACCCACACACGCAAACTAATATATGTATGTGTGGTGCCTACCACTCTCACCTTGTGCAATTTCTACCCCAAAACACTACCACAACCTCGAGTACCAAAATTGTTTCCGATTCACAAAAGCAATCAAGTCCATGGATCTGGTAACTGGGGCAATGATCCCCCTCCTGCGCAAGCTCGGGGAGCTGCTCTCTGATGAGTACAACCTAGAGAAGCGTGTCAAGAAAGGCGTCAAATCTCTACTCACGGAGTTGGAGATGATGCACGTCGTTCTCCGAAAAGTGGGTGAGATGCACAAAGAGAAGCTAGAGGAGCAGGTTCGGGTCTGGGCAGGCAAGGTCAGAGACCTCTCATATGATATGGACGATGCGGTCGACACCTTTATGGTGTGGGCAAAGGAGGACAGCCATGAGCTTGGCCCGAACAATATCAAGAACAAAATAAAGAAGTTCCTGAGGAAGACCACCAAATTGTTCAGAAAGGGCAAGGCACTCCATCAGATCTCCAACGCCATCCAAGAAGCACAAGACCTCGCCAAGGAGCTGGGTGAGCTACGTCAAAGGTACATGCTTGATCTACACACCAACAATAGAGGTGATACCATTGATCCTCGCCTCAAGGCTGTGTACAAAGATGTCACGGAGCTTGTTGGCATTGTAGATACACGAGACGAACTGATCGATATGTTGACAGAGGGTGACAAGAGTACAAAGCAACATTTAAAGATAATATCTATTGTTGGTTTTGGTGGGCTGGGCAAGACAACTCTTGCCAGAGCAGTGTATGACAAGATCAAAGGGCAATTTGATTGCGGAGCTTTTGTTTCGGTGTCTCAAAATCCTGACATGAAGAAGATTTTCAAGAAGCTGTTATATGAACTTAACAAGACCAAGTTCGCAACCATCAATGAAGCTATTAGGGATGAAGGGCAACTCATTGATGAAATAAAAATGTTCCTTCATGAAAAGAGGTATGTTCATAGCAATAGAAGTTCATTTTTTTGCTTAGCCATGCAAACATAATGCCAATCAACAACAAAGTGTCATTTTCTTTTGGGTATATATCTCCTTGCTATATATTGCCTTGCTTTTGTACTCCCTCCGACCCAAAAAGTGTTGTGGCTTTAGTTCAAATTTGAATTAAAACCACACACTTTTTTTGGATCAGAGGGAGTATTGTATATGAATTTTCCAATTGAAACTACTTTTCCACCCATTTGAATTTTCATTTTTCAAAGAAATCCCCCCCCCCCCCACCAACCCACACACACACAAATCTTTGCCAAAACACCTCGTGTTTACTAGTCAAGTACAACCTTGTTGCAAATATTAATAGAGACCTACATGTATTTCAACCGATTCGTAGACTAACACTTTCGAAAATCACTCAGGTATCTCATCGTAATTGATGACATATGGAGTACCACAGCATGGGGGATAATTAAGTGTGCTCTATCTTGCAGCAATCTCTGCAGTCGAGTAATAACAACATCACGCATAGTCAGTGTCTCTAAAGCATGTTGCCTATCTATTGATGATATGATTTACAACATGAAACCTCTTTCTAATGATGACTCCCAGAGACTGTTCTATAAAAGAATATTTACACAAGAGAGTGGGTGTCCTCATGAATTGGAACAAGTATCTAACGATATCTTGAAGAAATGTGGCGGAGTACCACTAGCCATCATCACTATAGCAAGTATTTTGGCTAGTGACCACCATGTAAAAACAAAGGACCAATGGTATGATTTTCTCCATTCTATTGGCCATGGACTCACAAAAGATGCTAACATGGAGGAGATGCAAAGGATACTATTGTTTAGCTATTATGATCTACCTTCGCATTTGAAGACTTGTTTATTATATATGAGTATGTTTCCAGAAGATATAGTGGTCTGGAGAGATCAGGTTATATGGATGTGGATAGCTGAAGGCTTTGTCCATCGTGGAACACAAGAAACAGGATCACTATATGATATTGGAGAGACCTACTTCAATGATCTTATAAATAGAAACATGATGCAGCCATTATACATTAATGATGAAGGCAAAGCAGATGCTTGTCGTGTCGTGTGCATGATATGGTTCTTGATGTAATATGCTCAATGTCAGGTGAAGAAAACTTTGTTACAATATTGAATGGTACAGATCGAAGAACACATAATCCACACCGAAAGGTTCGCAGGTTATCATTTCAGAATAGCATGTCACAGCTCACCGGCCCTCAGGTCTCTACCATACTCATGGCACAAGTGAGGTCTGTTACTTTCTATAGTGTGATTGATGACCAAATCCAGTCTGTTTCATGCTTTCGAGTTCTACGTGTATTAGATTTAAGCAGCTCAAATCGTTGGGCAAGTACACATGAGGTTGATCTTGGGTATGTCATGAAGTTAGTACACCTGAGGTACTTAGGGTTAAGAGATACACATGCTGGGGAGCTCCCTACTGAGATAGGAAAGTTACAGTTTCTGCAGACACTAGACTTAAGAGGAACACTGGATATAAGAGCAACACGATCCGTGGTGCCATCAACTATTACTCGGCTAGGATGTTTGATGTGCCTATACATTGATGTGCGTATGAAAATGCCGGTTGGAATTGGAAACTTGGCGTCCATAGAAGAGTTGAGTGGACTGTATGTGGACGGTTCTAATGAAATTGAGAAGGAGATAGGGCAGCTGAAAGAGCTGAGGGTGCTCAACCTTCGGTGGCAGGGACGAAATGAGAGCATATGTGACTGTTTGGTGTTGTCCCTTGCCAATCTGCAAAAATTGCAACGTCTAACGGTTGATAGTTATGGAGTCACAAGGTTTGATATCAGCTGGGACTGCTGGATGCCCCCTCCGTACCTCCGTGCCCTTGTGTTCCGCGGATGCACCTCCATGTTGCCTGGCTGGATTCATTCTTCTTCGCTTTCCCTCCTATCCTACCTGCATATCTCCGTGGATGTGGTGCGAGGGAAGGACATTAAAATACTTGGGACCTTGCCGGCTCTTTGTCATCTGAGACTAGAGTCTACTGAAGTTCAGACTCAATACATCTTCAACACCGACACTTATGAATTCCCATGTGCAAGGGAGTGTAGATTCGAGTATTTCACGACAACACCATCTATGTTTCCAGGAGGAGCGATGCCAAGGCTTGAACTCCTCAAGTTTTATGCCCGGGCGTCCGACATTGGGAGTGGTAAGTTGGACGTGAACATGGCACACCTATCTTCCCTCAAGCGAGTCGATGTTGTCCTCTGGAATGAGGATGGCAACCCTCTAAAGTTGGAGGAAGCCAAGGCTGCACTAAGGTTTGCAGTGAGAGCCCATCCCAACCGTCCCAGCCTTGCTATATGTTGTTATGGTAAGCTCTTTTGGCTTCCGTCTCACACAACCAACATTATTCATTTTTTACTATCTTTTACCGACAAGAAAAAACATTATTCATTTTTCTTTCTTTCTCACATGTTTTGCATATGGGTTTCAATGAAGGATCGGAAGAAAATGAATTGGAAGAATAGGAATCGGAAGAAAAGGTCTCTATGAGAGCCTTTTTACAGTTTCCCAATCAAAAGAATAAGATGGCTTGACATTATGTTTCCTAGAAGGAAACAGAGGACGAATCGGAAGAAGACGAAGCAGAACAAGAGTGTGGCGCTGATGCACTCCCATGTTTGAGAGAATGTGGCTTCTTGCATTTTCCGACGCGCTATCTATATTTCCTTGTGTAGCTATCTGTTACTGCAAGATGAAGATGTGCATTCCTTCATGTGCAGCTAATGGTTGACTCCATTTTCCTGAAATGAAAAAACCATTTCTGCTTTCATATTCCTGAACTACAGACAGTAATGAGATCCTGTACCTGAAATTTAGATCTTTTTATAAGCATACGCAGAATACACCCAAGTGGAGCACGCCACAGTATGAATCTGCAGAAAAATAGCAGATGGAGAAGTAAGGCAGCAGTAACAACTACTCCGTCCGTTCCAAAATAGATGACTCAATTTTGTACTAACTAACTACTCCCTTGGCTGCGTTCGGCGGCGGCGGCCGGGTCTGCAGCGACGGACCATCTGACCTCGGATCGGTGGTGGCGGCATGGAGGGCCTGGTGGTTGGGTCGGCGCCATGCGTGGTTTGCCCTCCGGACAGATCTGATCTACCCGATGCGGCTTGCTCGATGTGCGGCGGCTCAGATCGGTGACGACCCGTGCACACGATGCTTGATGGAGGTTCTTCGAGCGGATCCAGGTGAAAACCTTGTTCTCGGCTTGATGCCAAGACCGGCGTTGGCGGCACTCTTTTGTGTCATTATCTTCTTGAAGGCATCGCCGCGGAGAAGCTCCAGACCTCTATTTACTACCTCCGGGGAAAACCCTAGATTAGTAGATCGGATGACGGAGGCACGTTGGTGTCGTTTCCTCCTTGGGGGCGTCATTCTTGGAGGCGTACACGGGATCGAAGGACCAGTGGGCGACTTTTTTGGTGGAGCGGTGCTTCATCCTACACATTGATGACGGTGGATCTCGGCGGCGTGGCGCAGTGGAGACTCGGCGCCCGATGCACGGTGATGGACTCGCGCGGGAGGAGGTAGTTGTCTGGCGTCATGGTGGCGTCGATGACAGAGTGGCCTGACGAGGTAGAAGCCTAAATATCTGCTCTGAAGACGGGCCTGTGGAGGATGATGGCGGCGACACTTGTGAGTGCGTCAGACCAGTTTATGCCCCAGACCCGGTACGTGGCTCGGCTGGGGCTTCTGGCGGCTTCTGGCTTTTGATGATAGGCTTAGGTGAGTGGTCTGGGTATTTGGCCCAGCTAGCACCCCTTCATCATATGGATAGGAGTAGTGGCATATGTAGCCAAGATGGTGGATTCGGGCATATTGTTGTAATATTTTATAAGGTCCCTGAGAATAATCAATAAAGTGACCGCATGCATGTCCCAGATGCAGAGGCCGGGGATCATCCTCCTTTTCTAAAAAAAACTTTATACTAAGTTTAGTAAAGTTAGTACAAAGTTGAGTCATTTATTTTGGAACGGAGGAAGTAATACTCACAAAGAAAAAACCAGTTGGCTGGCTGGTGACGTGACGTCCCACAATTCCTTGTTCCCAATCTGTACAAACTGGCCACACCAAAGAACCCTCTCTGTTCGTGATGCTTGCGAGGGAGGTCGCTGGATGCCTTAGATCAGTTTCTCTGTGTATGGTGCAAGATTCAGAACACCCAACTAACCATTGAACCTGACGACATAGCCGACGGGCGCTATTCTGCTGCCTCCGACTATGGTTTCCAGTTCTCGACTTGGCCTGCGAGGCCGGACCTCAACGGCATATGGCGCATCCCAAGATCAGATCCTACACGTGGCTGCTGTTACAAAACCGGAACTGGACGCCAGACTGTCTGCTTGCCAGAGGATGGACACATGCTGCTCATTGCTCCTGTCGTGATCAAGTTCTTGAATCGGCCGTGCACCTGACGGTCTCATGCTCAAATCTGTGCATCAAATAAGTCTGGCACCAATTCAAGGACTCGGACGGCGATACGGCTCAGGTTAGCTCCCAGGCTACCTCTATCAAGGAGTGGTGGAGAAGAATATTACTCTGCTCAAAATCCCCCTGACCAAGCCTTAAGTTTACCACTGCAGTCTATGTGGCGTGGAATTTGTGAAAAGAGCACAACCGCAGAACCTTCAAAGGAAAGAGAGAATATCCAGTTTTCTGAAGTTCAGTTCCCATTTGTCTGTACACCTTGTTTTTCCCTCTCCTTACTAAATGAAAAAGCAGAGCTCCTGCTATTGCCTGTCCAAAAAAAAAAAACCCTACCAATTGCTAAAAGCTTAAATGCCCAAAATTCTTAGATGCGACTAACATGGGAACGTTGTGAATGTGCTACATGTCCTCTGAAGCTTAGATGAACAAAAAAAAACTTAATCAGATGCAGAGTAACAGGTTACATGACCATCCGCGGTGGAGCTGCGCTGGACGGAGCATCTCTGAAGACCACAGTGCATCGTCCACGGCGGCGTGGGAGCGAGACAAGGCGAGTTGAGCTGTTGTGAATCGCTAGCGCCCTGCGGCCGCTCCATTTAAAAAAACAGGTCCAGGTTTTTCTTAAACAGAGAAAATACTCTGTCTTTGTAAATCTACTCTACTATTAATACTAGTAATGTTTTTGGATAATTAAAACCTCAAAGTAAATAATACTATGGCATTCTAAGAAAACTATGGTATTCTCGAAATACTTAGAAAATATTCTGCTATCAAACCGAGCCGGTATACCGGGCCTACTATATAAACAATGACAGGGTTCAGAATTGCTGTATCTCATAATGAAATTCTGAATAATAAAGTTAAGAGCGCTCTGCGAAACCTCAGCTGTGAATATTTGCAGCTAACTGAAACAATGAATGAATTTCAGCATGTAACTGTGGCTGCCAGTTGAATAGACAGAACGGAAGCGAGTGACTCTTGACTGAACCAGTTTTTGTCTGAATATTTAAGTTACAATCAAGTAGTACTGGTGTACATGAAGACAAAGCTCCACACAGATGCAGTAAATAAATTGAAACAGTCTGATTCCAAGTTCACACGCCAAGCAAAAATGAATATCATCCCCCCAAAATAAAAATGAATATCATAGATCAAATAGCATCTGTACGTAGGCCACTTTTATTTGAGTTTCGGGCAACGAGAATAGTAGCTTCAGGACACGATTCCAGTTAAAACACCCGCAGTTGTTTTTTAGTTGAACAATTTTCCTAAAAGATAAGAGTATCAGCCCGTCAAGAAGCTTCTTGAATATGTGGAGAAAATACACATATATTCAAGGGGAAAAACCAACTAACTAGATTGCAGACAGCATGAACTATTTGAATTTCGTAATAGTAAAAGTAGCCATACATCCTGTCATTATTCATTTCTTCATTCGAGAGTCAATCTGGGATGGTTGGGATGGAGACTTGCTTCATTCCTTATGGCAACTTTTGCAGCCTCAACTTCAGAAGATGTGGCATCCCAGCTCTGAAGACCAACTCGCACATCTTTCAGATATGGGAGGTGCTCAATACCTAAGTAGAACCCATAGGCCTTTGCCATTGATACAGAGAACCACAGCTTAAGCTCCTCGAGCTTTGGCAGTGCCCCTTCCTCAAACAGAAGGATCCCTGCACCTACACCAAAAGGTTTATAAAGGAAATTCTTCAAACATGGGAATCCTCTGCCTTGTAAAACAAGCATGTCTTTATGGACCGTGTTGGTAGTATATAGTCTCAGAGAAAGTAATGAAGACAGGTCTCCAAGTATGCCAAGAACCTCCTCGGTTATTACACTTAAATTAATCTATAGGTATGCTAGACTGATGAGTGCTGGAGTAATCCACTTTGGCAGTTTTGATAAACAGTACGTGCCCATCACAAATCTTTGGAGGCAAGATGGAAGAGGAGACCAGGCATCTAATGACTCGAATGGATCTGAATTACCACCCTCTATCCACACGGACTGGAGTTTATAGCTCCCAAGCTTGCATAGTGAGGAATGAAACATCTCTCTGACTCTTGCATTCTTGAGATGCTTCACACTGTACATGGAGTACCTTCAAATTGATCAGGCTCCCTAGCTCCTCTACTGCACCTACTTTACTCGTGGTAATATCAAAGCCTGAGATCAACCTTAAGTTTGTCATATTCCCAATCCCGAGTGGTATCTTCTTCTTCTCATTTCTGTCACCGAGTAGATGTTGTAGTTTAGTGAGCTGAACAATTCTAGCCGGTAAGTGTTTGACTGATGAATCCCTAAAATCTAGCGTCTCTAGATCATGTAGCATCACAATTCTAGATGGTAGCTCTGATATGTATGTTCTGCGAAAGCTTAGGTACCTTAGCTGGAACAGCTTTTCCATACCATTCATATCATACTCTCCCAGGCCCCGACAATCTTCAAAATCTAGTACACGTAAAGTTTCAAACTTAGTAAGACTGGGCAAGTGTTTGACCCATCCTGATGCTGTTATTATAAGAGATCTGACATGGCTTAGATCTTTCTTTGCCAATTCAGATGCAAGCTCCTGGTCAATGTCCTGGATCGATAATCGTGGAATAGAACACTGAGGTGGGGCCAAGGAGAAAGGCCTAGTAGGTGGCTTTGTTCCCCATTTGGTGGACGGGGGTGTTTCGATCCACAATATATATGCTGATGGCACTATACTTTTCATGGAGCATGATCTTGCAAAAGCGAGGAATATGAAATTAGTTTTATGCCTTTTTGAACAATTGTCTGGGTTGAAAATTAATTTCCATAAGAGTGAACTGTGTTGGAGAACGTAGTAATTTCAAAAAATTTCCTATGCACACACAGGATCATGGCGATGCATAGCAACGAGAGGGGAGAGTGTTGTCTACGTACCCTCATAGACCGAAAGCGGAAGCGTTATATCAACGCAGTTGATGTAGTCGTACGTCTTCACGATCCGACCAATCCAAGTACCGAAAGCACGGCACCTCCGAGTTCTGCACACGTTCGGCTCGGTGACGTCCTCGCCTTCTCGATCCAGCAAGAGGGGCAAAGTAGTAGATGAGTTCCGGCAGCACGACGGCGTGGTGACGGTGTTGGTGAAGAACAATCTCCGCAGGGCTTCGCCTAAGCACTATGAAAACTATGACGGAGGATAAACTAGAGGGGACGGGGTAGCCGGCACACAGCTTGGTGTTTCTTGATGTGTCTTGGGTGTTAGCCCTACCCCTCTATTTATATGTCGAGCCTCGGGGTCGAAACTTGGAGTAAAAGCCTCCACAAAGTTGGTTTCACCAGAAAGGCAAGAGTCCTTCTCGGACTCCAGGGCCAGACGCCAGTGTTCCCGGCGTTTGGACCCAGACGCCAGGGACCCTAGCGTCTGGCCCCTGGACTCTGCAAAACCTCGTTTTGCGCTTTCCAAAAACCTTGTGGGCTTTCCACTTTGGCCCAAATAAAGTGTTCTCGTACCCAAACATTTCGGGAAACATCCGGAATCCCTTTCGGTGAATTCTGGAACCCTTCCGGTGACCAAACACTATTATCCCATATATCAAACTTTATCTCTGGACCATTCCGGATTTCCTCGTCATGTCCGTGATCTCATCCCGGACTCTGAACAACATTCGGTCACCAACATACATAACTCATATAGTACTATATCGTCAACGAACGTTAAGCGTGCGGACCCTACGGGTTCGAGAACTATATAGGCATGACCGAGACACCTCTCTGATCAATAACCAATAGCGGAACCTGAATGCCCATATTGGCTCCTACATATTCTACGAAGATCTTTATTGGTCGGACCGCATAACAACATACGTTGTTCTCTTTACCATCGGTATGTTACTTGCCCGAGATTCGATCGTCGGTATCTTAATACCTAGTTCAATCTCGTTACCGGCAAGTCTCTTTACTCGTTCCGTAACACATCATCCCGCAACCAAATCATTAGTTGCAATGCTTAAGTGATGTGTATTACCGAGTGGGCCCATAGATACATCTTTGACAATCGGAGTGACAAATCCTAATCTCGAAATATGCCAACCCAACAAGTACCTTCGGAGACACTTGTAGAGCACCTTTATAATCACCCAGTTATGTTGTGACGTTTGGTAGCACACAAAGTGTTCCTCCGGTAAAGGGGAGTTGCATAATCTCATAGTCATAGGAACATGTATACGTCATGAAGAAAGCAATAGCAACAAACTAAACGATCAAGTGCTAAGCTAACGAAATGGGTCAAGTCAATCACATCATTCTCCTAATGATGTGATCCCGTTAATCAAATGACAACTCATGTCTATGGTTAGGAAACATAACCATCTTTGATCAACGAGCTAGTCAAGTAGATGCATACTAGTGACACTCTGTTTGTCTATGTATTCACACATGTATTATGTTTCCAGTTAATACAATTCTAGCATGAATAATAAACATTTATCATGATATAAGGAAATAAATAATAACTTTATTATTCCCTCTAGGGCATATTTCCTTCAGTCTCCCACTTGCACTAGAGTCAATAATCTAGTTCACATCGCCATGTGATTTAATACCAATAGTTCACATCACCATGTGAATAACACCCATAGTTCACATCGACATGTGACCAACACCCAAAGGGTTTACTAGAGTCAATAATCTAGTTCACATCGCTATGTGATTAACACCCAAAGAGTACTAAGGTGTGATCATGTTTTGCTAGTGAGTGAAGTTTAGTCAACGGGTCTGCCACATTCAAATCCGTAAGTATTTTGCAAATTTCTATGTCAACAATGCTCTGCACGGAGCTACTCACTATTGTACTCCCTTGCCAAAATCAGTGTAGGGTATACAATAGATCTGGTATATAGCATGGCATATTTTATAGAACCTATGGCCAAGGCATAGGAAATGACTTTCATTCTCTTTCTCTCTTCTGCCGTGGTCGGGCTTTGAGTCTTACTCAGTTTCACACCTTGTAACACAGGCAAGAACTCTTTCTTTGACTGTTCCATTTTGAACTACTTCAAAATCTTGTCAAGGTATATACTCATTGAAAAACTTATCAAGCGTCTTGATCTATCTCTATAGATCTTGATGCTCAATATGTAAACAGCTTCACCAAGGTCTTTCTTTGAAAAACTCCTTTCAAACACTCCTTTATGCTTTGCAGAATAATTCTACATTATCTCCGATCAACAATATGTCATTCACATATACTTATCAGAAATGTTGTAGTGCTCTCACTCACTTTCTTGTAAATACAGGCTTCACCGTAAGTCTGTATAAAACTGTATGCTTTGATCAACTTATCAAAGCGTATATTCCAACTCTGAGATGCTTGCACCAGTCCATAGATGGATCGCTGGAGCTTGCATATTTTGTTAGCACCTTTAGGATTGACAAAACCTTCTGGTTGCATCATATACAACTCTTCTTTAATAAATCCATTAAGGAATGCAATTTTGTTTATTCATTTGCTAGATTTCATAAAATACGGCAATTGCTAACATGATTCGGACATACTTAAGCATAGATATGAGTGAGAGACTCTCACCGTAGTCAACACCTTGAACTTGTCGAAAACCTTTTGCGACAATTCTAGCTTTGTAGATAGCAACACTACTATCAGCGTCCGTCTTCCTCTTGAAGATCTATTTAATCTCAATGGCTCGCCGATCAATGGGCAAGTCAATCAAAGTCCACACTTTGTTCTCATACATGGATCTCATCTCAGATTTCATGGCCTCAAGCCATTTCGCGGAATCTGGGATCATCATCGCTTCCTCATAGTTCGTAGGTTCGTCATGATCAAGTAACATGACCTCCAGAACAGGATTACCGTACCACTCTGGTGCGGATCTCACTTTGGTTTACCTACGAGGTTCGGTAGTAACTTGATCTGAAGTTACATGATCATCATCATTAGCTTCCTCACTAATTGGTGTAGTAGTCACAGGAACAGATTTCTGTGATGAACTACTTTCCAATAAGGGAGCAGGTACAGTTACCTCATCAAGTTCTACTTTCCTCCTACTCACTTCTTTCGAGAGAAACTCCTCTAGAAAGGATCCATTCTCAGCAATGAATAACTTGCCTTCGATCTATGATAGAAGGTGTACCCAACATTTTCTTTTGGGTATCCTATGAAGACGCACTTCTCCGATTTGGGTTTGAGCTTATTAGGTTGAAACTTTTTCACATAAGCATTGCAACCTCAAACTTTAAGAAACGACAGCTTAGGTTTCTGGCCAAACCATTCTTTATAAGGTGTCGTCTCAACGGATTTAGATGGTGCCCTATTTAACGTGAATGTAGTTGTGTCTAATGCATAACCCCAAAACGATAGTGGTAAATTGGTAAGAGACATCATAGATCACACCATATATAATAAAGTACGGTTACGACGTTCGGACACACCATTACACTATGGTGTTCCAGGTGGCGTGAGTAGTGAAACTATTTCACATTGTTTTAAGTGAAGGCCAAACTCGTAACTCAAATATTTTACTTCTGTGATCATATCGTAGAAACTTTTATTTTTGTTACGATGATTCTCCACTTCACTCTGAAATTGTTTGAACTTTTCAAATGTTTCAGACTTGTGTTTCATCAAGTAGATATACTCATATCTGCTCAAATTATCTGTGAAGATCAGAAAATAATGATACCTGCCGCGAGCCTCAATATTCATCGGACCACATACACTAGTATGTATGATTTCCAACAAATCTGTTGCTCGCTCCATTGTTCCGAAGAATGGAGTCTTAGTCATCTTGCCCATGAGGCATGGTTCGCAAGCATCAACTGATCCATAATCAAGTGATTCCAAAAGCCCATCAGCATGGATTTTCTTCATGCGCTTTACACGAATATGACCTAAACGGTAGTGCCACAAATAAGTTGCACTATCATTATTAACTTTGCATATTTTGGCTTCAATATTATGAAAATGTGTATCACCATGATCAAGATCCAACTAACCATTTTCATTGGGTGTATGACCATAGAAGGTTTTATTCATGTAAACAGAACAACAATTATTCTCTAACTTACATGAATAAACGTATTGCAATAAACATGATCCAATCATATTCATGCTCAACGCTAACACTAAATAACATTTATTTTAGGTTTAGCACTAATCCCGAAAGTATAGGGAGTGTGCGATGATGATCATATCAATCTTGGAACCATTTCCAATACACATCGTCACTTCACCCTTAACTAGTCTCTGTTCATTCTGCAACTCCCGTCTCGAGTTACTGTTCTTAACAACTGAACCAGTATCAAATACCGAGGGGTTGCTATAACACTAGTAAAGTACACATCAATAACATGTATATCAAATATAGCTTTGTTTACTTTGCCATCCTTCTTATCCACCAAATACTTGGGGTAGTTCCGCTTCCAGTGACCAGTCCCTTTGCAGTAGAAGCACTTAGTTTCAGGCTTAGGTCCAAACTTGGGCTTCTTCTTGAGCAGCAACTTGCTTGCCATTCTTCTTGAAGTTCCCCTTTCTTTCCTTTGTCCCTTTACTTGAAACTAGTGGTCTTGTTAAAAATCAACACTTGGTGCTCTTTCTTGATTTCTACCTTCGTCGATTTCAGCATCGCGAAGAGCTCGGGAATTACTTTCGTCATCCCTTGCATATTATAGTTCATCACGAAGTTCTGGTAACTTGGTGATAGTGATTAGAGAATTCTGTCAATTACTATCTTATCTGGAAGATTAACTCCCACTTGATTCAAGCAATTGTAGTACCCAGACAATCTGAACACATGCTCACTGATTGAGCTATTCTCCTCCATCTTGTAGCCAAAGTGTGACGCCCCCGATTTGACCGTACACTAATCATACACGCAAATGTGTACGTTCAAGATCAAGGACTCACGGGAAGATATCACAACACAACTCTAGACACAAATTAAAATAATACAAGCTTTATATTACAAGCCAAGGGCCTCGAGGGCTCGAATACATAAGCTCGAATACACAAGAGTCAGCGGAAGCAACAATATCTGAGTACATACATGAGTTAAACAAGTTTGCCTTAAGAAGGCTAGCACAAAAACAACATTGATCGAAAAGGCAAGGCCTCCTGCCTGGGAGCCTCCTAACTACTCCTGGTCGTCGACGGTCTCCACGTAGTAGTATGCATCAGCGGTGGCATTTGGCTCCTGGACTCCGACGTCTGGTAGCATCAAACCGGAAAGAAGAAGAAAGGGGGAAAAGGGGGAGCAAAGCAACCGTGAGTACTCATCCAAAGTACTCGCAACTAAGGATCTACACTACATATGCACCGGTATCAATGAAATGGGCTGTATCAGTGGACTAAACTACAGAATGCCAGAAGAGAAGGGGGAAAGCCTAGCCTATCGAAGACTAGCATCTTCTGGAAACCACCATCTTGCAGCAACAGGAGGGAGTAGAGTAGCATAAAGTAAAGTAGTAGAAGTGTTATCAACCTCGGCCAGAGATCCTTTCTCGACTCCCTGCAAGAAAGCAATCCCAGAGCCATACTATCCATTACTCATATCCATGTCTCATCTCAAGTATCCAGTTCTAGTTGTATCGATCGGGATACAACTCCAAGTGTCCGTTATCGTAGGACAGGCTATCGATAGATGTTTTCTTCCCTGCAGGGGTGCACCAACTTACCCACCACGCTCGATTAACTCCGGCTGGACACACTTTCCTGGGTCATGCCCGGCCTCGGTGATACGTCTCCAACGCATCTATAATTTTTGATTGCTCCATGCTATATTATCTACTGTTTTGGACTATATTGGGCTTTATTTTCCACTTTTATATTATTTTTGGGACTAACCTATTAACCGGAGGCCCAGCCCAGAATTGCTGTTTTTTGCCTATTTCAGTGTTTCGAAGAAACGGAATATCAAACGGAGTCCAAACGGAATGAAACCTTCGGGAACGTGATTTTCTCACTGAACGTGATCCAGGAGACTTGGACCCTACGGAAAGGCATCAAAGAGGTGGTCACGAGGGTGGGGGGCGCCCCCCCTAGGGCGCGCCCCCCTGCCTTGTAGGCCCCTCGGTGCTCCACCGACGTACTCCTTCCTCCTATATGTACCTACATACCCCCAAACGAACAGATACGGAGCCAAAAACCTAATTCCACCGCCGCAACTTTCTATATCCACGAGATCCCATCTTGGGGCCTGTTCCGGAGCTCCGCCGGAGAGGGCCGTCATCACGGAGGGCTTCTACATCACCATAGCCTCTCCAATGAAGTGTGACTAGTTTACCTCAGACCTTCGGGTCCATAGTTAGTAGCTAGATGGCTTCTTCTCTCTTTTTGGATCTCAATACAAAGTTCTCCCCCTCTCTTGTGGAGATCTATTCGATGCAATCTTCTTTTTGCGGTGTGTTTGTTGAGACCAATGAATTGTGGGTTTATGATCAAGTCTATCTATGAATAATATTTGAATCTTCTCTGAATTCTTTTATGTATGATTGGTTATCTTTGCAAGTCTCTTCGAATTATCCGTTTGGTTTGGCCAACTAGATTGGTAGTTCTTGCCATGGGAGAAGTGCTTAGCTTGGGTTCGATCTTGCGGTGTCCTTTCCCAGTGACAGAAGGGGCAACAAGGCACGTATTGTATCGTTGCCATCGAGGATAACAAGATGGGGTTTATTTCATATTGCATGAATTTATATCTCTACATCATGTCATCTTGCTTAAGGCGTTACTCTGTTTTTAACTTAATACTCTAGATGCATGCTGGATAGCGGTCGATGAGTGGAGTAATAGTAGTAGATGCAGAATCATTTCGGTCCACTTGTCATGGACGTGATGCCTATATACATGATCATGCCTAGATATTCTCATAACTATGCTCAATTATGTCAATTGCTCAACAGTAATTTGTTCACCCACCGTAGAATACTTATGCTCTTGAGAGAAGCCACTAGTGAAACCTATGGCCCCCGGGTCTATTCTCATCATATCAATCTCCATCACTTTAATATTGCTTTGCTTTTTTACTTTGCTTTTACTTTTTATTTTGCATCTTTATACCAAAAATACCAAAAATATTATATCTATCAGATCTCACTCTCGTAAGTGACCGTGAAGGGATTGACAACCCCTAATCGCGTTGGTTGCGAGTAGCTATCGTTTTGTGCAGGTACGAGGGACTTAAGCGTGGCCTCCTACTGGATTGATACCTTGGTTCTCAAAAACTGAGGAAAATACTTACGCTACTCTGCTGCATCATCCCTTCCTCTTCGGGGAAAACCAACGCAAGCTCAAGACGTAGCAAGAAGAATTTCTGGCGCCGTTGCCGGGGAGTCCACGCAAAAAGTCAACATACCAAGTACCCATCACAATCCCTATCTCTCGCATTACATTATTTTCCATTTGCCTCTCGATTTCCTCTCCTCCACTTCACCCTTGCCGTTTTATTCGCCCTCTCTCTCTATCCTCCCTCTCTATTTGCCTCTTTGCCCATTTGCTCTTGTTTGCTCGTGTGCTAGTCTGCTTGCTTGTCGTTATGTTTGAAATTGGGGAATTTATCGCCAATATGGGCGATAACAATATCATGGAAAATTCTGATGCTCCTGTTGAAGAACCCCCTACCTACCATACAAAAAGATTTCGAATCGGTAGTGGTAATATTATTGGAAAAGGAGTTATTCAAGATTTCTTTACTTGTGCCGGTGCTTTGCACTCTATGGGCGGTTCTATTCTTCTTAGAACTAGTAGTCTTGCGGACGCTATTGCCATGCTTATGGTTGAACTTGAAAGGCAATTTATGCATATGCACCCATCTATACAAAGAATTTTCCTAGAATTTTCTAATATCGAGAATTCTTCTGTTAAGCGTGCCGCTACTATCTTCTTGGCTCATGAATTTAGATTTATAATAAAAGAAGCCAAAGAAATCTTTGCGCACTATAGGGTGGACGCTGGTCATCCTCCCATAGAATCTGTCCTCTTCGATCAAGAAGAAATTATGCGCTTTCAATCTCCTGACTATGTTGCTTTTAATGAAAACCTTAGAAAAAAAGGTACCAATCAATATTTTAATTGATAGAATCTCTGAACTTAATGATGATTTTGCTATTCGAAATAATGATCTAGGATGCTCTCTTGAGTCTAGGCTCACAAGGTTCTGTCAAAAGAATGCTTACAATGATGAATTGGTTGTACAATACGAAGGGCCGAAAGAGGAACCTATACGTCCTAAAATTGATGTTGGGGACTTCTGTCCTATTAAATTTAGCCCTTTTGATTACTTTTGCTTGCCTCAAAGAAAACTTGCTACCGAACATAGAGAATATGAAATGAGTTTCACCGATCTATCCTATTACTACGGCACAACCTAGATATATCCTCGCTTTTATGCCTAGCTAGGGGCGTTAAATGATAGCGCTTGTTGGGAGGAAACCCAATTTTATTTTTATTCCTTGCTTTTTACTCCTGCTTAGTAATAAATAAATTATTTAGCATCTGTTTTGGTTGTGCTTTTTGTGTTTAATTAGTGTTTGTGCCAAGTAGAACCGTTGGGAAGACTTGGGGAAAGTCTTGTTGAACTTGCTGTAAAAAACAGAAACTTTAGCGCTCACGAGAACTGCTGTAATTTTTATTTGAAGAGTGATATTTAGTTAATTCTTTTTGAAGATGATTAATAGATAAATTCCTCAAGTACAGCAATTTATTTTAGAATTTTTGGGGTTCCAGATCTTGCACTAGCTACAGATTACGACAGACTGTTCTGTTTTTGACAGATTCTGTTTTTCGTGTGTTGTTTGCTTATTTTGATGAATCTATGGTTAGTAAAATAGTTTATAATCCATAGAGAAGTTGGAATACAGTAGGTTTAACACCAATATAAATGAATAATGAGTTGATTACAGTACCTTGAAGTGGTCTTTTGTTATCTTTCGCTAACGGAGCTCACGAGTTTTCTACTTTAAGTTTTATGTTGTGAAGTTTTCAAGTTTTGGGTGAATTCTTTTGATGGATTATGGAACAAGGAGTGGCAAGAGCCTAAGCTTGGGGATGCCCATGGCACCCCGAAGATAATCCAAGGACACCAAAAAGTCAAAGCTTGGGGATGCCCCGGCAGGCATCCCCTCTTTCGTCCACTTCCATCGGTAATTTACTTGGAGCTATATTTTTATTCACCAACATGATATGTGTTTTGCTTGGAGCGTCTTGTATTATTTGTGTCTTTGTGTTTTAGTACGGCACAATCATCCTTGCTGTAAACACCAATTGAGAGAGCCATACATGAATTAAAATTTGATAGAATACTCTATGTGCTTCACTTATATTTTTTGAGCTAAGTAGTTTTGCTCTATGTGCTTCACTTATATCTTTTGAGCGTTATAATTTTGCTCTATGTGCTTCACTTAGATCTTTTAGAGCACGGTGGTGAATTTGTTTTAAAGAAACTATTGATCTCTCATGCTTCACTTAAATTATTTTGAGAGTCTCTTAATAGCATGGTAATTTGCTTAATAATAATATGCTTGGTATTCAAGATTTGTGAAACTTTCTTTCGAGTGTGTTGAATACTAAGATAGGATTGAAACATGATAATTGTTTTGAGATATGGAGGTGATAATATTAAAGTCATGCTAGTTGAGTAGTTGTGAATTTAAAGAATACTTGTGTTAAAGTTTGTGATTCCCGTAGCATGCACGTATGGTGAACCGTTATGTGATGAAGTCGGAGCATGATTTATTTATTGATTGTCTTCCTTATGAGTGGCGGTCGGGGACGAGCGATGGTCTTTTCCTACCAATCTATCCCCCTAGGAGCATGCGCGTAATACTTTGCTTTGATAACTTCTAGATTTTTGCAATAAGTATATGAGTTCTATATGACTAATGTTGAGTCCATGGATTATACACACTCTCACCCTTCCACCTTTGCTAGCCTCTCTAATACCGCGCACCTTTCACCGGTATCATACACCTACCATATACCTTCCTCAAAACAGCCACCATACCTACCTATTATGGCATTTCCATAGCTATTCTGAGATATATTGCCATGCAACTTCCCACCGTTCCGTTTATTATGACACACTTCATCATTGTCATATTGCATATCCCGGTACACCGCCGGAGGCATTCATATATAGTCATATTTTGTTCTAAGTACCGAGTTGTAATTGTTGAGTTGTAAGAAAAATAAAAGTGTGATGATCATCATTATTAGAGCATTGTCCCAGTGAGGAAAGTATGATGGAGACTATGATTCCCCCACAAGTCGGGATGAGACCCCGGACGAAAAATAAATAAAAGAGGCCAAAGAAGCCCAAATAAAAAAGAGGCCATAAAAAAAGAGAAAAGTCCCAAATAAAAAATATAAAAAAAGAGAGAAAAATAGAGAAGGGACAATGTTACTATCCTCTTACCACACTTGTGCTTCAAAGTAGCACCATGATCTTCATAGTAGAGAGTCTCTCATATTATCACTTTCATATACTAGTGGGAATCTTTCATTATAGAACTTGGCTTGTATATTCCAATGATGGGCTTCCTCAAATTGCCCTAGGTCTTCATGAGCAAGCAAGTTGGATGCACACCCAATTAGTTTCTTTTGATGAGCTTTCAAATACTTATAGCTCCAGTGCATCCGTTGCATGGCAATCCCTACTCACTCACATTGATATCTATTGATGGGCATCTCCATAGCCCGTTGATACGCCTAGTTGATGTGAGACTATCTTATCCTTTTTGTCTTCTCCACAACCAGCATTCTATTCCACCTATAGTGCTATATCCATGGCTCACGCTCATGTATTGCGTGAAAATTGAAAAAGTTTTGAAAAAGTTAGAGTATGAAACAATTGCTTGGCCTGTCATCGGGGTTGTGCATGATTTAAATACTTCGTGTGGTGAAGATAGAGCATAGCCAGACTATATGATTTTGTAGGGATAACTTTCTTTGGCCATGTTATTTTGAGAAGACATAATTGCTTTGTTAGTATGCTTGAAGTATTATTATTTTTATGTCAATATAAACTTTTGTCTTGAATCTTTCGAATCTGAATATTCATATCACAATTAAGAAGATTTGCATTGAAATTATGCCAAGTAGCACTCCGCATCAAAAATTCTCTTTTTATCATTTACGTACTCGAGGACGAGCAGGAATTAAGCTTGGGGATGCCTGATACGTCTCCAACGTATCTATAATTTTTGATTGCTCCATGCTATATTATCTACTGTTTTGGACTATATTGGGCTTTATTTTCCACTTTTATATTATTTTTGGGACTAACCTATTAACCGGAGGCCCAGCCCAGAATTGCTGTTTTTTGCCTATTTCAGTGTTTCGAAGAAACGGAATATCAAACGGAGTCCAAACGGAATGAAACCTTCGGGAACGTGATTTTCTCACCGAACGTGATCCAGGAGACTTGCACCCTATGCCAAGGCATTAGAGAGGCGGTCGCGAGGGTGGGGGGCGCGCCCCCTGCCTTATGGGCCCCTTGGTGCTCCACCGACGTACTCCTTCCTCCTATATATACCTACGTACCCCAAACGAACAGATATGGAGCCAAAAACCTAATTCCACCGTCGTAACTTTCTGTATCCATGAGATCCCATCTTGGGGCTTGTTCCGGAGCTCCGCCAGAGAGGGCCGTCATCACGGAGGGCTTCTACATCACCATAGCCTCTCCGATGAAGTGTGAGTAGTTTACCTCAGACCTTCGGGTCCATAGTTAGTATCTAGATGGCTTCTTCTATCTTTTTGGATATCAATACAAAGTTATCCCCCTCTCTTATGCAGATCTATTCGATGTAATCTTCTTTTTGCGGTGTGTTTGTTGAGACCGATGAATTGTGGGTTTATGATCAAGTCTATCTATGAATAATATTTGAATCTTCTCTGAATTCTTTTATGTATGATTGGTTATCTTTGCAAGTCTCTTCGAATTATCCGT
Organism: Triticum dicoccoides; assembly: GCF_002162155.2. Classification (NCBI taxonomy): domain Eukaryota; kingdom Viridiplantae; phylum Streptophyta; class Magnoliopsida; order Poales; family Poaceae; genus Triticum; species Triticum dicoccoides. The sequence continues at coordinate 23,396,742 of NC_041380.1, forward strand.
TTGGTTTGGCCAACTAGATTGGTAGTTCTTGCCATGGGAGAAGTGCTTAGCTTTGGGTTCGATCTTGCGGTGTCCTTTCCCAGTGACAGAAGGGGCAGCAAGGCACATATTGTATCATTGCCATCGAGGATAACAAGATGGGGTTTATTTCATATTGCATGGATTTATCTCTCTACATCATGTCATCTTGCTTAAGGCGTTATTCTGTTTTTAACTTAATACTCTAGATGCATGCTGGATAGCGGTCGATGAGTGGAGTAATAGTAGTAGATGCAGAATCGTTTCGGTCTAATTGTCACGAACGTGATGCCTATATACATGATCATGCCTAGATATTCTCATAACTATGCTCAATTCTGTCAATTGCTCAACAGTAATTTGTTCACCCACCATAGAATACTTATGCTCTTGAGAGAAGCCACTAGTGAAACCTATGACCCCCGGGTCTATTCTCATCATATCAATCTCCATCACTTTAATCTTGCTTTGCTTTTTTACTTTGCTTTTACTTTTTACTTTGCATCTTTATACCAAAAATACCAAAAAGATTATATCTATCAGATCTCACTCTCATAAGTGACCGTGAAGGGATTGACAACCCCTAATCGCGTTGGTTGCGAGTAGCTATCGTTTTGTGCAGGTACGAGGGACTTGAGCGTGGCCTCCTACTGGATTGATACCTTGGTTCTCAAAAACTGAGGGAAATACTTACGCCACTCTGCTGCATCATCCCTTCCTCTTCGGGGAAAACCAACGCAAGCTCAAGACGTAGCGCTCGGCCAAACAATACGCTGCCGCAACCCGACCTAGGCTTAATAGAGAGGTCAGCACGCCGGACTAAACCTATGGCTCCAGGGGTCATGGGCCATCGCCCCGGGAACTCCTGCATGTTGCATGGGCGGCTGGTGAGCAGACCTAGCTACCTCCTTCAACAAGGCAGGTGCTTACGCAGTCCAACCCGGCGCACATCGCTCAGTCGCTGACGTCTATTAAGCTTCGGCTGATGCATACGAAGCAAAACGCCCATACTATGCCCACGTGATGATTAGTGCTATCAGGCCAGAGGCCAATCGGATCAAATATCCAAATCATAGTGGATTAGGAACACACGGTAACAAGCAGAGACTCACGAAAGATGTGACCCCGTTGCCCCGTCTCGAGGACTTGCGGCAAGGGCTAGGAATGCCCGGCCACGCCTCGTAATTATCTCACGGGCACCCTCCAGGTCAACCTGTCTCCACATCACTCGCAATTAAGCTCGCCTGGGTACCCCTCAGGGCCGACCCATCTTTAGTAACATGGTCCAGTCTAAAGTCATAGTAACCATAGTAACTGTGTGTCCAAACATCAAGGGGAATACCCGAGGAATCACCCCCGGTGAATTTCACTCGATGTAATCATTAAGGTGAACGTAAGAGGAACCACCCCCCGAGGTTCACACTTGAGGGGTTGCACGACAGAGTCGTATCGGAAGTGGTTAAGGCGGAATCACCCCCGATGACCACGACCGAATAGCTACACTACAGGGTTAACATCAGAAGTGCTGTAGAGGTCTCACCCTCGGCACTCGATAGTAACTCTGCAGAGTCGAGCAACAAAAGGGGAAAGTGATGTGCGGTGCTGGGGCCTGGTCTTCGATCCCGTTGATCGGGTCTTCGATGATGAAGCAGGGGCAACAAGGACAAGGTGGGGGTCACTGATGGATCACTAACCAGCCTATACTAAGCAGTTTAGGATAAGCAGGTAAGGTACAACAGCAGATACAAAAGCAGGCTATGCATCAGAATAGGAGTAAACAATTACAGTAGCAAAATCTAATGCAAGCACGCGAGAATGGAATGG
>NC_041380.1:23398823-23409167 GCF_002162155.2 Triticum dicoccoides
GGGATGATCAAGGGGGGGGGGGGACTTGCCTAGAAACTCTGATGAAAGGGAAGAAGGGTCGTCGTCGACGTAGTCGATCACAAGTGCATCAGCAGCGGTCTCGGGGTCTACCGGGGAGAAGAGGGGGAAGAAACAATAAATACATAGCAAACAGATGCATGACAAAGCATAACATGGCAATACATGATGCAAGGGGTGTTCTAACGCAGTGCTAGGTGATACTGACGAAGGGGGAAAACATCCAAAAAAGTTTTCCCGGTTCCGGACGTCTGTCAGACAGATGAACCGGAGGGAAAAGGTTTGACGTTTGCTAGGATAGGGACGTGTGGCGGGCAAACGGACCGCGTATTCGGATTCGTCTCGTCGTTCTGAGCAACTTTCATGTATAAAACTTTTTCATCCGAGATACGGTTTATTTTCTAAGATTTTTCAAAGATTTAATAATATTATGAAATTGTTTTAATTATTTAATTCAAATTTAAATAGTGCTGATTCTATTTATACACAGCAGCAGCTAGCCACTGAGTATGACAGGTGGGGTCCAGGGGCCTTGTGGACCAAATCAACATTTGACTAGTCAATCGGTGAATAGTGCAAGTCGGTCCTACCTGTCAATCACTTATGGGTTAATAAACTATTTAAACTAGTTGAATTAGTGGTGGAGGGGTCCCACATGCCATAGTCAGCAACTAAACTATTCTAGTTAATTAGATAAATTAGCTGCAGGGGCTCCACATGTCATAGGGGGTTAGTTAGTCTGATTAGTGCTAAACTAATTGGACCGGCCATATGTATTGGTTGTGCCACGGTTGGGCACAAGGAGCATGAGCTCCATGGCCGGCTAGGAGTTCCTGGTGGCAGCATCGGTAGTAGCGGCCGTAGCAGCCAAGGCAACAACAGTGGTGAGGAGCAGCATAGTAGCAGGAGCAGCAGTGAGCAGCTGCAGCAACAGCAAGCAGGCAGCTGCGTCTCGCAACAGCAGCAGAGCAGCAGATGCGTGTGGCGCATGTGGGCAGCGCGAGCGGCAGCAACCGGTACGCAGGAGCGGCACCAGTGCAGCGCAAGCGGCTGTAGTAGCGGCGCGGTCAGCAAAGAGCAGCAGCAGCGCAAGGCAGATCAGCAGCTTAGAGCACGCACACTCGTACGTACACGTTCGCGCGAGATCGGATAGGCTTGGGGACAGCAAACGACGACCGGGTCGGGGCAGAGGAAGGGGGATCCGAAGGATTTCCTCACCACAAGTCCATTGGCGCGCTCGGGGACGGTTGGGGTGGACCGGAGACGAGGTAAATGATGATGGCGGCCGGCGATGCACGTGGCGAAGATGAGCTCGATGGCGAGCGTATGAGGCGGCTCCGCTCGAGTTGATGCTTGGGACGGACGAAGACGGCCACTCTGGACCTCATGGACGTCCTCCCGAGCGTAGGTGACGACGGTGGCCGCGACAGCGGCGATGGCGCGTTGACAGCAGCTCGTGCACGAGGAACAGAGGAGAAGCGCGAGAGGAGGAGGGGAAATTTTGGGGGCTAGGGTTTCAGAGGGGAGGGAGGCCGCTGGGGGCGCTCTTAACCAACAGGGGGAGCCGCGGGATGCCTGGCACCTGGCCGGGGCGCCATGGATGCCCGCCACGGCTCCCCTGCTCCTGTAGCGTGAGGAGGGGGATGAGTGGGGGCGTGGGTTGGGCTGGTTGTTTAGCTAGATGGGCCAAGTGGCCCGGGGGGAGGTTTTTTCTTTTCTTTTACTTTTGTGTTTTATTTTCCAGCAGCTTTTGCCTTTTCCTTTAGTCACAATTGACTTTGCAAAAATATGCCACTGGCCAAAACAACTTCAAAGAATTATTGTGTACTGCCATAAAAAGATTACGAGACTTTTGAAATAGTTTGCAATTTTTATAAATTAAAAGGGCATTTAATTTAATTGTTTTAGCCACAGTTTTAACTAGTTTAGGGAACTGAAACACCTTACAATAATTTTGGGTCACCACCATAATTGGTTATGGAATATATGACACTCTTTGAACATTTTAGTTTTCATGTTTGAAAAATTTGAATTTTAGACTTTAATTTGAATTTGAAATTTGGACTGGATTAGAATCAAAGTGAGATTAGTAACAGTAACAATGATGACAAGGCAACATTAGAAGGGGATTACTGTAGCATGATTCTCGGGGTGTTACACAAAGTACTGTCAGAGGTCTCATACCTCTCGACACGGGCATGAGTATGAAATACCAATTTCAACTCTTGGAACATCTTATATGCTCCGTGGCGTTCAAAACATTTTTGAAATTCCGGTTCTAAGCCGTAAAGCATGATGCACTTAACTATCAAGTAGTCATCATACCGAGCTTTTGTCAAAACGTTCATAACATTTGCATCTGCTCCTGCAATAGGTCTGTCACCTAGCGGTGCATCAAGGACATAATTCTTCTGTGCAGCAATGAGGATAGACCTCAGATCACGGATCCAATCCGCATTATTGCTACTAACATCTTTCAACTTAGTTTTCTCCAGGACTAAGTTCATGATAAATTAAAGTTCAGTTAATCAAATTATTTAAGAACTCCCACTTAGATAGACATCCCTCTAATCCTCTAAGTGATCACGTGATCCATATCAACTAAATCATGTCCAATCATCACGTCAGATTGAGTAAACTATGTTGATCATATCTACTACATGATTCGTGCTCGACCTTTCGGTCTCCGTGTTCTGAGGCCATATCTGTTATATGCTATGCTCATCAAGTTTAACCTGAGTATTCCGCGTGTACAATTGTTTTGCACCCGTTGTATTTGAACGTAGAGCCTATCACACCAGATCATCACGTGGTGTCTCAGCACGAAGACTTTCGCAACGGTGCATACTCAGGGAGAACACTTATACCTTGATAATTATTGAGAGATCATCTTATAATGCTACCGTCAATCAAAGCAAGATAAGATGCATAAAAAGATAAACATCACATGCAATCAAAATAAGTGATATGATATGGCCATCATCATCTTGTGCTTGTGATCTCCATCTTCGAAGCACCGTCAAGATCACCATCGTCACCGGCGCGACACCTTGATCTCCATCGTAGCATCGTTGTCGTATCGCCAACTTATGCTTCTACGACTATCGCTACCGCTTAGTGATAAAGTAAAGCATTACAGGGCATTTGCATTGCATACAATAAAGCGATAACCATGTGGCTCCTGCCAGTTGCCGGTAACTCGGTTACAAAACATGATCATCTCATACAATAAAATTTAGCATCATGCCTTGACCATATCACATCACAACATGCCCTGCAAAAACAAGTTAGACGTCCTCTACTTTGTTGTTTCAAGTTTTACGTGGCTGCTACGGGCTGAGCAAGAACCGTTCTTACCTACGCATCAAAACCACAACGATAGTTCGTCAAGTTAGTGCTGTTTTAACCTTCTCAAGGACCGAACATAGCCACACTCGGTTCAACTAAAGTTGGAGAAACTGACACCCGCCAGCCACCTGTGTGCAAAGCACGTCGGTAGAACCAGTCTCGCGTAAGCGTACGCGTAATGTCGGTCCAGGCCGCTTCATCCAACAGTACCGCCGAACCAAAGTATGACATGCTGGTAAGCAATATGACTTATATCGCCCACAACTCCCTTGTGTTCTACCCGTGCATATAACGTCTACGCATAAAACCTGGCTCTGATACCACTGTTGGAGAACGTAGTAATTTCAAAAAAATTCCTGCGCACACACAGAATCATGGTGATGCATAGCAAAGATAGGGGAGAGTGATGTCTACGTACCCTCGTAGACCGAAAGCGGAAGCGTTATATCAACGAGGTTGATGTAGTCGTACGTCTTCACGATCCGACTGATCCAAGTACGGAAAGCACGGCACCTCCGAGTTCTGCACACGTTCGGCTCGGTGACGTCCTCGCCTTCTCGATCCAGCAAGAGGAGCGAAGTAGTAGATGAGTTCCGGTAGCACGACGGCGTGGTGACGGTGTTGGTGAAGAACAATCTCTGCAGGGCATCGCCTAAGCACTACGAAAACTATGACGGACGATAAACTAAAGGGGACGGGGTAGCCGGCACACGGCTTGGTGTTTTTTAGGGATGGCAATGGGTAGGGTATGGGCGGGTACAACCTCCTTCTACCCAAACCCATACCCATAGAAACTTTTTATACCCACCCACTTCAATACCCATGGGTATAAACTGACACCCATGCCCATACCCATCAGGTATCATATACCTAATGGGTATCCATTGTGTACAATATATAGCATTCAAATTCTTAAGAGGTACAGAAATGAGTTCAAAATTCAAGTGATCATGGTAGAGTAGTATAGCACGTATGTGGCCTCCTCCAGTGGGTGGCCTCTTGGAGGCATCAGGCGAGTATGAGCAGCGGTTGGTGGAAGGCCGACGTAGTGGAAGGCGGTGGTGGGAATTTGGGATCGCTGGATCGAGTGTTCGACAAGAGTCTGGTAGCTAAGAGTCGATATTTCATCTTTTGAGGAGTCACATAGGACGTATGCGGAGTGGCGAGCAGGTGATTATGAGCCTATGAGCTATGACTTGTTTAAGGAATACGAGATTTAGGGTTGGACCATATGAGTTGGATGTTAACCGCACATGTCATAGGAGTTATTTTCATTTATTAATTTTTTGGGTATCCATTGGGTTACCCATGGGCACAATTTCTTACTCATGCCCTACCCATATATTTTGCGGGTATGGGTACCCATTACCCATGGGTAGAAAATCTCTTAAATTCTTGCCCATACCCATTGTTTTCGGGTAGGGTACCCGCGGGTACCCATACCCATGGGCAAAACTGCCATCCCTAGTGTTTCTTGATGTGTCTTGGGTGCTAGCCCTACCCCTCTATTTATATGTTGAGCCTTGGGGTCAAAACTTGGAGTAAAAGCCTCCACAAAGTCGGTTTCACCCGAAAGGCAAGAGTCCTTGTCGGACTCCAGGGCCATACGTCAGGGTTCCCGACGTCTGGACCTAGACGCCAGGGACCCTGGCGTCTGGCACCTGGACTCCGCAAAACTTCCTTTTGCGCTTTCCAAAAACCTTGTGGACTTTCCCCTTTGGCCCAAATAAAGTGTTCTCATGCCCAAACATTTCGGGAAACATCCGGAACCCCTTCTGGTGAATTCCGGAACCCTTCCACTACTACGGAAAACCTTATACACAGAACATTAGCAGTAGCGCGGGCTAAAAACGCACGCTGGTGCTAATTAGCAGCAGCGCGGTGTTTTAAACCGCGCTACAGATACATTTATAGCAGTAGCGCGCCCGAGTACAAAAGCGCTACTACTAAAATTCCCACGGCTTAGCCGATAGGCTACACATAGTAGTAGCGATCTACGTAGAACCGCGCTACCGCTACTTGTTTTGTAGCAGCGCGTTTACGAACAAAGGCGCTACTGATAACGAAGCAAATAAAAAAGAGAAGGAATAGTTGTAGCGCTTGTTAAGAAACGCGCTATAGCTACCGTAGCAGCAGCGCACTTTTTGGAACGCGCTACTGCTACTTTTAACTTAACCGCGCGGTTCGTTCTTCCCCCACGGCCACTTCCCTCATCTCCCTCCTATTCTCTTATCTTAATCTTTAGAATATTCTTTGCATCCACCTCCTGGAAGATCTTCCTCACTATTTCTTCGTTCCACATTTTCATTCCTCGAATTAGGAATCCAGAAACATTCGAAATACCACAATCTTCCTTCCTTACCAAAGGATGTCTACAACCCTTTCTAGGGAGCCAATTATCATGCCAAATCTTCACACTCTCTCCATTGACGATCCTCCAAATGCGCCCTTCCCGAAGAAGCTTCCTCTGATGAAAATACCGCGCCAAGTCAGAGATGTGCGCTTTAGGGAGCTCAAGGCTTCCAAGAATTACATTTTTTAAATAACATGCTTTTAACACCGTCACACACATAAGGAATTAGGATTAGCGGGAATTTTCCATCCTTGGCGAGCTAGCACGACTTGGTTGAAAGATTGCATATCTCTCGAACCCACTCCTCCCACTTTCTTTGCCAAATATAATTTCTCCCAACTGAGCCAATGTACTTTGCTCTGCCTGTTAAAGGATCCTCACCAAATTAACCTATTACCATCAATGAAGTAAGTTGCTTGCACATAAGTTTCGTAAATTAAATGATACCCCATGCGTTGCTGTGGAAATTACTTGCAGTATGTTTCAATGAGATTTGTTTGTATAAATATGAATATTTAAATTAATAATATAAGAACTAAAACTAAAAATGCATATGAATATTTTCTAATCATAAATATTTATTGAATATAGGTAACATAATATAAATAAACATGCATGGTCACATGTTGAGGTGGGGCTAAGTATTTTTCGGTTAGAGCTTCCTCTTCCATGACAATAATGGACTTCAGCACCCCTTTCATCTCTTCCTGCACTCTACGGCCAAAGTAGATGAAGGACTTTGAAAAATATACTCTATGGCCCGTGCTTGCCTCATAATTTCGCTAAACCGACATGAGTGTTGGAAATATCCCCGGAGGCAATAATAAAGTATTCTTTATTTACAAGTTTATAATTAATGTTTATATTTTGTCCTAGAATTAAAATGATTCTTGAATACGACATTCAGAGCAAAACTCATTTCCATGTGTGGAAACATACACACAAAGTCAGTCCCTGGTCTCGCTAAGACTAGCTCATGTGTTGCATGATGATCTTGTTTTCCTGATCATAGGTCAGTGTTTAAGTAACAAGGAAGTCGGCAATAATGAAGCACATTATAATAGAACAATGGTGTTGGACAAAACGACAAAATTGTATACTACGAGATCACATCATCACCATGTTATAAGTATAATTATGAATGTCTTAACCTGTAGTCACATCCTTATATCATGACAATGTTGAGTACCTTCATGTAGGAAGTTTACTTTTGGGGTGTCAAACGTTATCCGTCACATGGTGATTAGAAAGATAACCTTTTGGTACATTGGAAAGGTATGTCTAGGGACTCGATAGTTCAAGAGTGGGTTTTTTCTCCTCCGACGATGGAGAGATACTCCCTGGGCCCTCTCGGTATTACGATGTCTACCATCATTTAGCTAGACACAATGTCATATGATCACGAGGATACTGGAATACGAAAACGTGAAAATAGAACAAAATCAGTAATGAGGATAACTTGGTATTGTGATCAATGGACAAGGGAGAGAGGGATGGCCGGCGGCCTTTTATTGGTCATCTTAGGCCCCATTACGAGGGGAGTTGGGAGGCAGGAAGTGGTGGGCGACCATTAAAGGGCTCACTTCCGGTGGTGCAGGAAGTCAATGGTGCATTAGAGGACATGCTTCAATTCCTTCGTTCTATGATATTTTCATCAATATTAAACGGGTATGTACATATGGTTACCAAAGGAAATTAAAAAAGGATATCTCTAGATGATCATGGACTCAATCCATTGATCAAGACTATGCACAACTTCTCTTTTGTTCTGATCTTGACCAGCACAAGGTCATCTTTAAGCTTGAACTGCTTTGCATTCATATGTTCCAACGCATGTAGACAAGAGCTAGCAGAAGCACTTGATCTACTTTCCTAGGAAGTTCACTCACGCACATAGCAAACCAAGCCGGATACACACATACATGATACAACTAGTCAACTACGTAGCGGGCGACGCGACTGCTGTGTTGGATGAGCTGGACATGACTTTTTTTATAGTGGCATCTATTAAAATTTTGGCCACATGCAAGGGGCAAAAGGTCTTTCTAGCTATCATTTTAACACCGTTAAGACTCAAATGAACGAAAGTGTCATAAAAGGCATAAAGTTTAAACTTGGTGTTATATAGAGAACAAAAAGCATTTCAATGTAAAATAGGGAAACAATGGTTAAGAGAGTAAATAAGGAATTCTCTCTTTTGTGAACTTGACCTCAGAGCGGCGTTGCATGGCTGCCTTCCAATGCGGCAGCACCCTCTACTCTTGCTTTTACATGCATGCAATAATACACATTGGCATGACAACTCCAAATACCCTTCTAAATCGAAATTTCAAATTGGTTTACCTCCCAAAAAGTTTACACGATTGAGAATCCGCTTTCAACTTATCTTCCTCGTGACAAGATCTATGAAATTATATCTCATGCCGACAGGTTTGAAAAAATTTATTTTCATCAGTAGTTGCCAGATTACTATCACTTAATTACCATATTATGAGCTACTCCCTCCGTATGGAAATACTTGTCATCAAAATGGATATAAGGAGATGTATTTAGACGCATTTTAGTTCTAGATACATCCCTTTTTATCCATTTTGATGACAAGTATTTTCGGACGCAGGGAGTACTTAGTTACCGGATTAAATTGTCTTGGTTGTCAGGTTGTTGAATGCCAATATATATCACTAGAAAACTTGCTTCATGGTACTTATGTCAGTTGATGTCACCTTTCCCTATTGTTAACACTTGAATATTCACTCTCCAACCTTAAACAATATTACATTATTTAAAGACATACACCATACTATCTAGTAGATGTGCATAATTATTGTGGAAACTATTCACAATTAGCACGGATAACTATGTTGATATATTCTCGCAAGTAGAAACGACAACAGAAAACCGACAAAACATGACAACATGTGACATGGTTTTGAAGCCCATGTCGAGAGAAACTCACCGGTGAAAAAGGGTCGCTGATTGGACTAATGGTTTGTGAAATAAATATTTTTGAACATTTAAATCTAGGAATTAATATGATGATGTAGAATCTTGCCTTACTAATTGGATGTTTTTTGCCTCTTCTAGTGAGGCTGTTAGATATGTCCATTTTTTCAATTAATATTTCTTTATGATGCTACTTTTGCAGATGAAGTTAACACAATATCTTTGCTACTTTGAATGCTATTTAGCTTTTCTAAAACCGAATTAGTAGCTGAATGATTGTGTTGTTTTGCCTTATTATTATTTTGGAGTCTTTTTTGGCGAGCTGTGATTATAGAAACCAACAGAAGGACTTACATATTTTGCTATTTCTTTTATTGCTTGCATTATATTAAGACGTACACTTATGAGAGAATCAATGTTTTTACTTCTTGCACCAAGGTTTTGATTTCAAGTATATCTTGCCTTGTTTCATTGCCTAATAAGGAGTCCTTTCTTTCATTTAGATATTAACCAAGATTTTTCCCTACGGATAACACTTTTTCTTTAAAATAGTCATTTTCTCACAAACTATATTTTGTCTTGTCTTTGTTTCCTCCAGTTTATGTATAACTAGATCAATTTCAATATTCAACCCATAGTACTTTTCTAAGAGTTTTTTGTATTCCTTAAATAGACTTTCGTATTTATGATCTAATTGATCTTTTCTCCCCAATATATGAAGAAGATATATATCAAGTCCACTACTATATTTAGACGACTATGAGTAGTATTCCAAATATGTTCTTGAGAAGGATTTATTCTACACCTTATGTCAATATTTTCTCTAGTATTTGTTATTTTACTTGTACTGACTTCAAAATTTTGATAGTTTAACATTTAAATGATCAACAGTAGCTCTGATGCCAATAATATACAATAAAAACAAAACTTATTAAAGACAAACATATATAATTAAAGTTACATTTTAAATTATTACTGTTAATATTCATGACGAAGTATAAAAATTATTTAACTAAATTCAAAATTTGAAGTTAAAAATTAAGTAAGTATTTTTATATTATTACATGAGTTAAATACACCTACAATACACCAACTTGCACCACGGGAATAATTTCGTGCAAAAACTTGTAAACTGACACAAATGGGTCACGAAACTTGTTTTGCGGACACAAAATCGTACAAAATCGAGTCCAGACTTGCCACGTTAGTCATAGCCATTTTCGTGTTCCGACAATATTTATAGAAAATGACCCATTATATGTTAACATAACTTAACTGAAACTGAATACACCAGAACTGACAGTAGCCTAACTGAACTGAAAGCACCCTAACAGAAACCAAAAGGAGCAGAGCATAATTTGTGGGTAAATTCAGATGAAATTCAGAGCTACATTCTGGGAGCAAAGAGCGGACAACTCAATCTCATACCCTAGTCCGGAGGAAATTCACCGATGCCGCGAGGACATGGCTCCATCTAGCGTAGATCGCCACGGCGACGGTGATGCAGTCGCTCCTTAACAGGTGTCGAACAGAGGAGACGAACAAGCGGCGATGAAGATGAACAGTCGGAGGGTTTGGGGAGGCTTACCGGTGGCAACGCGACTTTTGGCATAAATACAGGTTCCGAACAAACTTTTTCCCTCCTTACTCTCAATCGGCATTGTGGGTTTAGGTGTTTACAT
>NC_041380.1:23409459-23417922 GCF_002162155.2 Triticum dicoccoides
AGTCGATGCTATATATGTGAGATGTTACATTGAGATTCGTGCATTTTTTTTCCTTTTCTCTCTTGCATGGTGTGCCACTTGACTGTGACTTGGTTGAATCTCAGTCGACCGAGACCTAGCCACATCCTTCCTAAAAAAGTAACCAGCCCACCAGCGCGTGTTCTCCTGCTGACGTGGCTTGCAATGTGGCTGTTTCGGACTATTTTTTTCCCGCAAAGCAAGTTTAGTGGCCCATTTGTGTCGATTTACATGTTTTTGTATGTAATTGTACCCGCGGTGCAAGTAGGTGTACTGTAGATGTATTTAACTCTTATTACATGTATCTTACAGGATCTTAAGAGGCTGTCGAGGCCAACCGGATGACTGAGGTGTGTACAATTGTGTAATTTCCTTCTCATTACTCATTGTATTCTCCACTATATTGTTTCATAAGTAGCCAAGTTTCTTTAGGTTTCTCATGTAGGATCCCTAGCATGAGAAAACATCTCATATAAGCAGCCTACAAAGACCAATGGAAATTCATAACTACTTCATTTCCACAACATAGCTTACATATGTTTTTCCTTTTCGGGAAGCCCCGAATGGTTTACATAGGGATTAAAGAAATTACCTTACAACTATCTGAGTGTACAATGCCTTGAATATTGTGGATCTTAGACCACTACTACTAAGCAACGGTCATATATGCTCGGTGAGTCGCAGCTCTCTGCTCTATCTGTCACTCTTCTTCTCTGTCACATGCCTCTCTTTGTAGAAAGCGCCTCCTTTTATAGGCGCGGGAGCAACCCTTGGGATAGCTTTCACGAGAATTTGTCTCCATTATTCCACTCTTCTTTTTTCTTAGCCTTCATGCACGTAGTCCGTAGGTCTTTTTGGCTTTATAAGCTATTGAACCGATAAGGGAGAATGATCGATGGACATAATTTTGGTGCAACCTCTGTATCTTGGCAACAAATGTAGGTAGCCTTATCTTCCTTTTGAGATTTTATTGCGCATCATGATTCTATCTTGGAGATTATCTTCAGGAATATTGCAGCCTTCTAGTATGCCTTCCAGGATTCTCATGGTTGCAGGTATGCATGCATGCATCCTCATGATGTGTTGTTTCAAATATTTTTTTAGTGATCTTGCCTGCCAAATATTTGATATTTTCGTATCAATACTTTATAGTATTCCAACTTATTTTGATTCAATTAATATTCGCGTCTAGTATAGGTCATCCCGCGACCAAGTAATTGATAGCAATATCAACCCAAATACAATAGTATTTGTAATTTTTTAATGGGCTTTACTCAGGTGGCTGACATGTCCTGCGATATCCATGTGATCATCATATGAGAGATTGAAATCAAACTTCGTATCTTGTTCTTTCTTCATTTCTTAAAAATAAAAATTATTATTTCCATTCTTATTTCATTTGAGATTTCTTCCTTCAATCCCTTCTTCATTATCATTGATTATTCTTAAAACCATTCATCCATTCATTGATCTATATATTTCGTTGTCCAAAGGGTCAATTTCCTTTAGAAGGCATTATTTATATGTATAATATTTGGGTGAGTCTTCTTCCTTTATATTCTTTGATCCAGATGCTTCACCATTTGTAGTTTTAATTGTTGATTGATTGGATGCAGTGTTATCTTTGCATCTTTGCCTCTTTAACTTCTAGGTTGATATAATAATATCCTCTTATCACCTTTCTTGCCTAAAACTATGCTTCATTTATATTATCATATTTTTTTAATGTTAAATCTTCTGCTCTTCTTTTAAAATATATCTTTTCTATCATAATATCCTCCCATGTCATGTATATTCCTGGTTTACTTCCATCAAACAAAATATGTAATTATTCTTCTTCTTGTACTTATTTTTTTATTTTCTTAAATTTCTATTCATCGTATTAAAATATTCTGCGAGGGTATTGAGAATTGATAGAATATATATTTTTTCTTCTCTCTTAAAGGTGTGTTGAAACCAGAAATTATCTATTATGCACTGTTTAATTTCATCAACAAGGATATGTCTCTTCGGTTTTAAACTGAATGTTTTGTGTGGCAATATTTTTAGCTTGTTATCTTCTCCTAAAATGAAGCATTCATTCCTTGTGGAGGGTAATCATCTCTTTATTTCTGTAAAAAATTGATGAATGGGTCAATATGTCAGGTAAACCTAAATGATGCTTCTCTTTCATTAGTTTCACCTGACATACTTGGGTTGATGAAGTTCGAACTGATATATTTAGGTCAATGAAACTACATATTTTCTCATTTACCAGTTTTACAAGAATGAAGAGAGAGTTACTCTCCACGGGGAATGAGTGCTTCATTTTTGGAGAAGATAACAAGCTGAATTTTTTTCCACATAATACATTCAATTTTAAATCAAGGAGCCATATCCTCGTTAATGAAATTCAATGGTCCATATTAGATAATTTTTGGTATCTATATACCGTTAAGAAAGAAGAAAAAGGATATATGTTATCAATTCTCAATAGCCTAGCGGAATATTTTAATATAATGAACATAGATTCACCAAAATCAGCAAAAAATTAAGTACAAAAAGAAAGATCATTATATATTTTGCTTGATGGAAGTAAATCAGGAATATACATGACATGGGAAGGTATTATGATGAAAAAGAGAGATGTGAAACGAAGAGGAGAAGATATAACATTTTAAAAATATTATAATATATATGACGCATTGTTGTGGGAAAGAAAGGTGATAGGAGTGAATTATTATAGCGACCCAAAGGCTAAAGAATATATTTAGAAACGAAGAGGCAAAGATAAAAGTGCATCCAATCCGTCAACACTTAAAACTACAAAGGGAGAAGCATCAAGATCAAAGAATATAAAGGAAGAATACTCCCCAAAATATTATACATACAAAGAATGCCTTCTAAAGGAAATATACCCTTTGGACAGCGAATATGTAGATCAATAAATGGATTTTTTTAGAATTGTCAAAGACAATGAGAATGAATTGAAGGAAGAAATTTTAAATGAAGTATGAACGGATATGAATAGAAAACATGAAGAAATAAAGAAAGAATGTGATCTGAAGTTGGTGATGACCATATGGATATCACAGGACGGGTAGTCACTGTTGGGGAACGTTGCAGAAAACAAAAATTTTCCTACGGTTTCACCAAGATCCATCTATGAGTTCATCTAGCAACGAATGATCGGATTGCATCTACATACCTTTGTAGATCGCGAGCAGAAGCGTTCAAGAGAACGGGGCTGAGGGAGTCGTACTCGACGTGATCCAAATCATCGGAGATCCTAGCGCCGAACGGACGGCACCTCCGCGTTCAACACACGTACGGTCAGCGTGACGTCTCCTCCTTCTTGATCCAGCAAGCGGGGAAGGAGAGGTTGATGAAGATCCAGCAGCACGACGGCGTGGTGGTGGATGCAGGAGTCACCGCAGTAGGGCTTCGCCGTTCTACTGCAAGAGGGAGATGTGTAGCAGGGGAGAGGGAGGCGCCAAGAGTCAAGGGTGCGGCTGCCCCTCCCTCCCCCCTTTATATAGGCTCCCCAAGGGGGGGTGCCGGCCCTAGGAGATGGGATCTCCTAGGGGGGCGGCGGCCAAGGGTGGAGTGGCCCCCAAGGCAAGTGGGGCGCCCCCCACCCTAGGGTTTCCAACCCTAGGCGCGGGGGGTGGGACAAGGGGGGCGCACCAGCCCACTATGGGCTGGTTCCCCTCCCCACTTCAGCCCATGGGGCCCTCCGGGATGGGTGGCCCCACCCGGTGGACCCCGGGGACCCATCCGGTGGTCCTGGTACAATACCGGTGACCCCCGAAACTCTCCCGATGGCCGAAACTGCACTTCCTATATATAATTCTTCACCTCCGGACCATTCTGGAACTCCTCATGACATCCGGGATCTCATCCGGGACTCCGAACAACTTTCGGGTTACTGCATATTCATATCTCTACAACCCTAGCGTCATCGAACCTTAAGTGTGTAGACCCTATGGGTTCGGGAGACATGTAGACATGACCGAGATGGCTCTCCGGTCAATAACCAACAGCGGGATCTGGATACCCATGTTGTCTCCCACATGCTCCTCGATGATCTCATCGGATGAACCATGATGTCGAGGATTCAAGCAACCCCGTATACAATTCCCTTTGTCAATCGGTACGTTACTTGCCCGAGATTCGATCGTCGGTATCCCAATACCTCGTTCAATCTCGTTACCGGCAAGTCACTTTACTCGTACCGTACTGCATGATCCCGTGACCAGACTCTTGGTCACTTTGAGCTCATTATGATGATGCATTACCGAGTGGGCCCAGAGATACCTCTCCGTCATACGGAGTGACAAATCCCAGTCTCGATTCGTGCCAACCCAAAGAGACACTTTCGGAGATACCTGTAATGTACCTTTATAGTCAGCCAGTTACGTTGTGACGTTTGGCACACCCAAAGCACTCCTACGGTATCCGGGAGTTACACGATCTCATGGTCTAAGGAAAAGATACTTGACATTGGAAAAACTCTAGCAACCGAACTATACGATCTTGTGCTATGTTTAGGATTAGGTCTTGTACATCACATCCTTCTCCTAATGATGTGATCTCGTTATCAATGACATCCAATGTCCATAGTCAGGAAACCATGACTATCTGTTGATCAACGAGCTAGTCAACTAGAGGCTTACTAGGGACATGTATGTGTCTATGAATTCACACATGTATTACGATTTCCGGATAACACAATTATAGCATGAATAAAAGACAATTATCATGAACAAGGAAATATAATAATAATGCTTTTATTATTGCCTCTAGGGCATATTTCCAACAGTCACCTCAACAATGCCCACACGAAACCAATTAAAAATACTACCGAATTTGAGTTGATATTGCTATAAATTATTAGACGTGGTGGACCTATACCTGATCCGAATATTGATAGAATCTAAATAAATCAGAAACCGAGTATTGATATGAAAATATAAAATATATGGGAAGGGAAGACCCAAAAATATATATGAAAAGACACATCATCACCAGGCATGCATCTGAATGCATCTTCGCATGCGTACAGGCAACCATTATGTAACACCCTCGATGCGACTATAGCTCCCACGTGTCGAGGCATGACTTAGAGACATAATCGCATTGAAGGCATATGTCGCAAGTTAGGCAATCTTCACAACATCCCATGTAATATGAATAATAGAGGGAAGAACATAGTTGGCTTACACTCACCATGTCAATCAAGAACATAAATAACATTACATCATCCAAAACACTCATGGCCCGACTACGGCGCCAAAATAGAAGAGAACCCAACATGCGACAACGGTCCCAATCACCCCAACTGGGCACCACTACTGATCATCAGGAAAAGACACGTAGTATCATTGAGACTCTTCGTCGAACTCCCACTTGAGATCATACTCGTCACCTGGAGCAGAATAACCTGGACCTGCATCTGGAGTTATAGTATCTGTGAGCCACAGGGACTCAGCAATCTCGCACCCTCGCGATCAAGACTATTTAAGCTTATAGGGAGGGTAAGGCAAAATATATGTGGAGCTGCAGCAAGCGACTAGCATATATGGTGGCTATCTTATTCACAAAGGAGAGCGAGCAGAGGAGGCAAAGCACGAGCGAGAAGCTAGAGAACAGCTTGCGCAAACATTACTCCAACACCGTGTCCACTTCCCGGACTCCGCCGAGAAGAGGCCATCATGGTAACACACTCAGTTGATTCATTTTAATTAATTAAGGTTCAAGTTATCTACAACCGGACATTAACAAATTCCCATTTGCCCATAACCGCGGGCACGGGTTTCGAAAGTTCAATCCCTGCAGGGAGTCCCAACTTAGCCCATGACAATCTCTCACGGTCAACGAAGGAATAGACCTCCTCCCAAGATGTTCCGATCAGACTCGATATCTTGGTAACTCAAGACACTTCGACAGCTTAAAACAAGACCAGCAACACTGCCTGAATGTGCCGACAAATCCCGATAGGAGCTGCACATATCTCTTTCTCAGGGCACACTCAGATTGTCTAAACTTCCGGTAGGCCAGCCCATAGTTGCCCCTGGTAGCCACCGGCGGCTGACGGTTTCGACCAACACTCAGAGGAGCACTGGCCCGGGGGGGTTAAAATAAGATGACCCTTGAGTCTGCAGAACCCAAGGGAAAGAAAAGGGCTAGGTGGCAAATGGTAAAACCAAGGTTGGGCATTGCTGGACAAGCTTTAATCAAGGCGAAATATCAAGGGGTTCCCATTATAACCCAACCGCGTAAGGAACGCAAAATCCGGGAACATAACACCGATATGACGGAAAACTAGGGCGGCAAGAGTGGAACAAAACACTAGGCGAGAGGCCGAGCCTTCCACCCTTTACCAAGTATATAGACGCATTAAGTTAACATAGCAATATAATGATATCCCAACAAGTAAATAAAAGATGTTACAACAAGGAACGGCCTCCAATCTTCACCTGCAACTAGCAACGCTATAAGAGGGGCTTAGCAAAGAGGTAACATAGCCAATCAACGGTTTGCTAGGACAAGGTGGGTTAGAGGTTTGACATGGCAATTGGGAGGCTGACAAGCAAAAGGTAGGCATCGTAGCATTGGCATTGCAAGAGCGAGCAAACTAGCATAGCAAAGATAGTAGTGATTTCGAGGGTATGATCATCTTGTCTGCAAAGCTGTCAGAGTTGACTAGATCCTCACAAGCAAACTCAACGGGCTCCTCGGTAGCAAACTCATCTCCCGGCTCTACCCAAACAAGACAAACAAGCAACAAAGACAAAATCAACCACGTGCAAGACCAAGCAAAAATGATGCAATGATGATAATGCTATGCGGGATGCGATGCGGGATGCAAAATGCAAGATATGACAGGGAATGCATGAACCTGGCCTCAACTTGGAATTCCAAGGGTGCCACTGGAAATATGAGATGAAATCGTTTGAAAACGATATAAAGAACGCCGGAATCGGAGCTACGGTTTGGAAATGGCAAGCGATTCAAAATTGACACCGGCCTGTGATTTACAGCAAGTAGGCACCTACATGCAATGAGATGAACATGCTACAGCCACCAAACATGACAACAAAATACATGGCAGGGATGCACACAAGATGCTTAACAAAAGACTAGTACTGAGCCACGGCCAATTCATCCATTAGGAGGTTCAAACAAGCATGGCAAAAACGCAAATGCAAAACAGATTCCAGACTTAGTGAAATTAACACTTGTCTGAAATTTCAGATCACGAAGCCCTCTTCGGAGCAGCAAATCAACATGATACATGACCTGATTAAGATAAATAAGAACATGGCAATTATAGCTACTCAACAAGCTTAACAAAAGTCCCAAAGTGACCTGGGGCCAAAAGGGATCACAAAATATACTAACAAGCACACGAACATAGCTAAAACACAATCAGTTTTCAGACTTAGTGAAAACTGAGACATGCTGAAATATAACTCATGAAGGCACGTAAACGAGCTCGATGCACTCACTACGGTGCAAGTCATGGCAAGGCAAGCATACATCCTTTAGTAAGGCACAAAATACAAGCTATACATGGCAAGAACAATGGCATAGCATGCACGGATCAACTACAATAGTATCGGCAAGATCGCAAACGAGTTGACAATCTGCCCAGATTCACAACGAAGCAAAAATAGAGCTCGATTGACTCAAGCTAGATTGCTCCATAATTGCAAATAAAGACATGGATGGATAAAGCATAACATGATTAACAAAACTCCTTTACTGATCATCCTCAAAATAGGCACGGATCACTAGGAAACAAGCTGAACATATGGCATCATGAACTAAATAATCCCAGACTTAGTGAAAACTACTAAGTCCCTGAAAACAGATTTACCGGGTGCCTCACTTTGCAAGCTTGCACAAGTCACCACACACATCCTAAAAATGCATGGGTTGCATCTCTGGAAAGAAGACAAAATGCTTAACAAAACACATGAAGGACTCACAGGCATAGCATGCACACAATAATCATGGAAAAAATGACAAAAGTCTAAGATGAACTAGCAGATCTGACAATTAACTCACAAAGCCTCCTTCCAACATTATTTTGGGCGTCAAGATGAGCTCAAATGAAAATGATGCAATGGAATGAAATGATGTACTCGTCGAGGCGAACATTTTGATATACTATATGTCCAAATCGGAGCTACGGATGTGGAGATACGACAGGTCAAAGTAGGCATAAAAAATTAGGGTTAGGAATGAAAAAGTCAACCCCGAGATGACCCAGATCCAGATCTGGCCCGATCTGCACGCGGTTCGAGGAGTTCGCCGCAGTTGGACTTGAAGCTCGCCAGAGTTGAAGCTCGCTGGGAGAGACTCGCCGGCCGGTGGGGAAGAAGAGGCAGGGGCTCGGTGGCCGGGGCACGGTCGCCGGCGGCGAGGCGGCGTCGCGGGCGGCCGGGCGAGGCGGCGTCG
>NC_041380.1:23418666-23435099 GCF_002162155.2 Triticum dicoccoides
GAGGCGGCTTCGGGGGCCCGAGATGGGCCAGGCGGGCTTCGGCGGCGGTGGGCGCCGGCTGTGACACGTGGCAACGCCCGGTTGGGCGCGGGCGGCGGCGGACGCTGTCTGGCCGAGGCGGACACGTCCGGCGGCGGCGGGATCCTTTTTTTTTAGACTAGGGTTTTCGGGGAGAGAGAGATCCGAAAAAGGAGGGGGGGCTATTTATAGGCATAAGTGGAGCTAGGAGAGTCCAAATGAGGTGCGGTTTTCGGCCACGAGATCTTGATCGAACGCTCTAGGACATGGAGCAGAGTTTGGTGGGTTTTGGGCCAAATTGGAGGGGTGTTGGGCTGCAACACACACGAGGCCTTTTCGGTCCCTCGGTTAACCGTTGGAGTATCAAACGAAGTCCAAATGATACGAAACTTGACAAGCGGTCTATCGGTAGTAAACCAAGGCTGCTTGGCAAGTCTCGGTCCAATCCGGAAATTTTTAATCCCCACACACGAAAGAAAGCTAGAAATGACCACCGGAGGAGAACGAAGCGCCGGAATGCAAAACGGACAACGGGAAAATGCTCGAACGCATGAGATGAACACGTATGCAAATGCAATGCACATGATGACATGATACGATATGCATGACAACGATAACAACACACGGAGACAAAGACCCGAACCCGAGGAAATAAATATAACTTAACGCCGGAAACGACAAGAGTTGGAGTACAAATAGGGAAAGTTACATCCAGGGTGTTACAACACTCCACCACTATGAAAAGATCTCGTCCCGAGATCTAGGACTGAAAGAACGCCGGGTACTCAGAACGGAGGTGATCCTCGCGTTCCCAGGTAGCTTCACGGTCGGAATGGTGCGACCACTTGACTTTGAGAAATTTGATTGACTTGTTGCGAGTCTTGCGTTCAGTCTCTTCAAGAATAGCAACCAGGTGCTCACAATAAGAGAGATCTTCTTGGAGCTCAATGTCCTCGAAGTTGACGGTGCGGTCAGGAGTCTTGAAGCACTTTCGAAGCTGAGAGACATGGAACACATCATGAACATTTGCAAAGTTTGAAGGAAGCTCGAGTTGATAGGCGAGGTCGCCTCTCTTGCTGACAATCTTGAAAGGTCCCACGTATCTAGGGGCAAGCTTCCCTTTGATACCGAAGCGACGAGTACCCTTCATAGGAGAGACACGGAGGTAAACATGATCTCCGATCTCGAAAGCCAAATCACAGTGCTTACTATCATAGTAGCTCTTCTGGCGGGATTGGGTTGCTTTGAGGTTATCACGAATGACTTTGCACATTTCTTCTGCCTCTGTGATTAAGTCATTACCCAAAAGCTGACGTTCACCGGTTTCAGACCAGTTGAGAGGGGTACGGCACTTCCTACCATACAGAATTTCAAAAGGGGCCTTGCCCGAACTTGCTTGAAAACTATCGTTGTATGAGAATTCAGCATAAGGAAGACAATCCTCCCACTTCATGCCGAAGGAGATCACACAAGCCCTGAGCATATCTTCAAGAATCTGGTTGACACGCTCGACTTGACCGCTTGTTTGAGGATGGAAAGCAGTGTTGAAGCGGATGTTGGTTCCCATGGCCTTCTGAAAAGAATCCCAAAACTTGGAGGTAAAGATGCTGCCACGGTCTGAAGATATCACTTGAGGAATACCGTGCAGAGAGACAATACGAGAGGTATAGAGTTCCGCCAATTGAGCTGCAGTGATCGACTCTTTGATAGGCAGAAAGTGAGCCACTTTGGTGAGCTTGTCGATGACAACGAATATAGCATCATTGCCACGCCTGGACTTTGGAAACCCAGTCACGAAGTCCATTTCAATGTGGTCAAACTTCCATTCTGGAATGGCAAGAGGTTGGAGGAGACCAGCTGGCCTTTGGTGTTCTGCCTTCACTCTTCTGCAGACATCACATTCATTCACGAATTGAGCGATCTCGCGCTTCATTCGAGTCCACCAATAAGCTTGCTTAAGGTCCTGATACATCTTCGTACTCCCGGGGTGGATGGAGAGGAGAGAATTGTGAGCCTCGTTCATGATCACTTTACGGAGGTCACCTTTGGGAACAACAATTCGATCCTCGAAGAAGAGAGTGTCCTTGTCATCAAGGCGTTAGCACTTGTACTTGGACTGACTCTTGGCAATCCCAATCTTCACCTTCTTCACCATAGCATCAAGAAGCTGGGCTTGGCGAATCTGGTCTTCTAAGGTAGGAGAGACTTGAAGGTTGGCGAGGAAACCTTGAGGAACAACTTGCAGGTTAAGCTTGCGGAAAGCTTCACAAAGCTCGGGTTGATAAGGCTTAAGAGTTAGACTGTTGAAGTAGGCCTTCCTGCTCAAAGCGTCAGCAATCACATTGGCCTTGCCTGGAGTATACTCAATACTCGGATTATACTCTTGAATCATTTCGACCCATCGAGTTTGCCTGAGGTTGAGATTAGGCTGAGTGAAGATGTACTTGAGACTCTTGTGATCAGTGAAAACGTCCACTTTTCTTCCCAATAGAAGATGTCTCCAAGTCAAAAGAGCATGCACAACTGCCGCCAACTCGAGATCATGAGTGGGGTAGTTCTTCTCATTAGGCTTCAACTGGCGAGATGTATAAGCAACAACTTTCTACTCTTGCATCAATACTGCGCCAAGACCTTGGAGAGAGGCATCACAAAAGACCTCGTACGGCTTGGATTCATCAGGCGGAGTCAGAACTGGAGCAGTGATCAATTTCTCTTTCAAAGCGTTGAAAGCAATATCACACTCCGGAGACCAAACGTACTTGACGTGCTTCTGAATAAGATTTGAGAGAGGCTTCGCGATCTTGGAAAAATTTTCAACGAATCTTCGACAATAGCTTGCGAGACCG
Organism: Triticum dicoccoides; assembly: GCF_002162155.2. NCBI lineage: Eukaryota > Viridiplantae > Streptophyta > Magnoliopsida > Poales > Poaceae > Triticum > Triticum dicoccoides. Next base: position 23,421,531 of record NC_041380.1, read on the forward strand.
AGAAAACTATGGAGTTGCTTCACGTTCTGAGGAGGTTCCCAATTCACAATTGCAGACACCTTCTCAGGGTTCACGGCAATGCCCTTGGCAGAGATGATATGGCCAAGATAAAGAACCTCATCGAGCCAAAATTCACACTTGGAGAACTTGGCATAGAACTGATGTTCCCTGAGCTTATCGAGAACCAAACGCAAGTGCTTGGCATGATCTTCCTTGTTCTTCGAGAAAACCAGAATGTCGTCGAGATAGACCAAAACAAAGTCATTGGTGTAGGCATTGAAGATGAAGTTCATCATGCGAGAGAACGTCGGAGGAGCGTTGGCGAGGTCAAAAGACATGACAGTGTATTCATATGAACCAAAGCTTGTTCTAAATGCTGTCTTGGGAATATCTTCTTCACGAATGCGAATCTGGTGATAACCCATACGGAGATCAAGCTTGGAGAATACTTGGGCGCCTTTGAGTTGTTCGAACAGCTCATTGATGTTGGGAAGTGGGTATTTGTTCTTGATGGTCTTCTTGTTCACTGGACGGTAATCAACACAAAGTCGGTCCGTTCCATCCTTCTTCTTCACAAAAAGAACACCACAATCCCACGGGGAAGAACTAGGCCGGATGAGACCCATTCTTTCTTGCTCATCGAGTTGCTTTTTCAGCTCCTTCAACTCTTCAGGTCCGAGTTTGTAAGGACGTTTGCACACCGGTTCCGTGCCAGGCTCAAGTTCAATAACAAATTCAACTGGCCGGTGCGGAGGCATTCCTGGGAGCTCTTCTGGAAAGACGTCTTGATATTCGTAAATGACTGGAATTTGAGAGATGGCATCCAATTCACCCTTCTCATTGAGAGAAAACAGACGAATGGTATTATCCCGAGCGGCAAAGACAATTACATCCTCAGACGAATGAGCCAATTGAATCTGCCTGGCTGCACAATCAAGCTGAGCCTTGTGCTTAGAAAGCCAATCCATCCCGAGAATAAGATCAATATCCGAGTTACCAAGAACCATTGGAGAAGCCAGAAACTTGAAATCACCCATCATGATAGAAATATCCGGAACTTCGTAGTTAGCAAGCAAGCATCTACCCAGAGAGACGACTGCTAATGGCTTATGCATAACTTGAGAAAACCACCCATGCTTAGTTGCAAAAGGTCTGGAAATGAAGCAATGCGATGCACCCGTGTCAAAAAGAACTTTTGCAGGAATATCATTAACAGGAAGGTTACCCATGATCACATCTGACGAGTCCTCTGCCTGGGCTGCATTCACCATATTGACCTTGGCGTACTTGGGGTTATGCTTGACCACAGCTGTACTTGCCGATCTGACAGGAGGAGGAGGAGGAAGACGCCTCTCGTTGAGACACTTGTTGGCATAGTGGCCCTTCTGTTGGCACTTGTTGCACGTGACCTCTGAAAGCGGACGGTGATATGGAGCACTTGATCTTGGAGCTTGAGACGAAGTCTTGTTCTGAAAGCCAGGGTTGGGTGGGTGGGAAGAACCACTGCCACCTTTGCTCTTCTGCTGATACGGCTGACAGAATGGAGGAGGAGGAAGCCAAAACTTCTGCTGCTTGGCCACTTGAGTAGAGGAAGGAGTAGCATCTTTGACTCGCTTCTTGGAAGCATCACACCTCAACTGAGCAGCCTCTTGCTTCAGTGCCATATTGTAGAACTCATCGTACCTCAAGGGCTCAAAGAGAACAAGAGCGAGCTGAATATCTTCTCTGAGACCACCCCTGAACTGATATATCATGCTCTTCTCATCAGGCACGTCCTGCTTGGCAAAGCGGGCAAACTTCTGGAACAACTTGTTGTAGTCATAGACAGACAAAGAGCCTTACTTCAGATTGCGGAATTCCTCACGCTTGCTTTCAACCACGCTCTGCGGAATATGATGAGCTCAGAAATCTCGACGGAAATCATCCCAAGTGATAACACGTCCACCTCTGGAGTCCTTGTACTGCTGGAACCATTCTACAGCTTGATCTTTGAGTTGGAAGGAAGCGAACTTGACAAAGTCCTCAGGCCTGACGTTACTGCACTCGAAATGCTTACATAGATCCACAAGCCAATCGTCAGCATCGGTTGCCTCAACACAATTGCTGAAAGTCTTTGGCCCGTTAGCAAGGAACTGGTTGAGTGTAGCAAAGTGACTCTGATTGCTGCCTTGATTCCCTTGACTGCCTTGATTGCGCTCTTGAAGAATTTGCATGATCAACTGTGTGTTTGCATTTGTTGCGGCCATCACAGCTTTCCATGCCTCCGGAGGAGGTGGAGGTGGTGGCGGATCTTGATTCTGGTTCTGACTGGTGCTCTTAGCGGGAGCCATCCTGAAGAGGTTGACCACTGTTAGCACATAGACAGACAAAAGAAGCTGAAACCAACAGAATGAAAATTTCAACCTAAAGTCTTCACATCCGAACAAAATGAACGAATGCATTCCTCTTGAAGTGGTCACATATCCCTAAATTGCGAAGCCACGTAGAATTAAGGTAGAGAAATAAATCAACAAGGTACGGATCAAGAACGAATAATCGGTAAGAAATCCCAATCTCAAACCAATATCCGTGAAGAAAAACTAGAGCTACTAGAATTCCCACCTATGAAACTCCCGAACCTTTCCGGTTATGCAATCAGGTGTTGGGGATACAGGGAAAGCATAATATCTCACCCAAACTAGCAAATCCTACATCCAGCTGTATCCATCCTTCAACACATAACCAAGAAAAACTTCGGAAACCATCTCCCTCAACCTTAGAAAAGCATCCGTTATACAAGTTATGGCGCTACTCCCGAACTCCCGCCCCAGTACTGGGTGGCGTCGAGGTTATCTCACCAACGAACTACATAAAATAGATTTTCGATGTCGGCGAACATATCTCAAGTATTCCAGAATTGCAACGATAAAATTATGATGACAACACCTCAGAGCTCAACTCCCCGGGACACTTCCACTAAACCCCTGACAGGAGGCACCAAGACAATGTGCTCATCATAAGCGATCGGAACGATTCCAAGATACTCGCGTGATCCTAATTTTTTTTTTAGTGAAATTTGAGAAGAGAAGAGTCAAAACTCTACGTCAGGATGCCTTACCAGAGCGATGAGGAGACTGGGAAGTAAAAAGAATTCCTAAGCTCTCCAATATATAATTCATAAATGACTCAAAACATTTTTCTAGACACAACTCGGCTGCTAAAAACGATCAAGCAATGGGGCTCCTAAGGTCGGGGAAGGCTCTGATTACCAACTTGTAACACCCTCGATGCGACTATAGCTCCCACGTGTCGAGGCACGACTTAGAGACATAATCGCATTGAAGGCATATGTCGCAAGTTAGGCAATCTTCACAACATCCCATGTAATATGAATAATAAAGGGAAGAAAATAGTTGGTTTACACTCGCCACGTTAATCAAGAACATAAATAACATTACATCATCCAAAACACTCATGGCCCGACTACGGTGCCAAAATAGAAGAGAACCCAACATGCGACAATGATCCCAATCACCCCCAACTGGGCACCACTACTGATCATCAGGAAAAGACACGTAGTATCCTTGAGAGTCTTCGTCGAACTCCCACTTGAGCTCATACTCGTCACCTGGAGCGGAATCACCTGGACCTGCATCTGGAGTTGTAGTATCTGTGAGCCACAGGGACTCAGCAATCTCGCACCCTCGCGATCAAGACTATTTAAGCTTATAGGGAGGGTAAGGCAAAATATATGTGGAGCTGCAGCAAGCGACTAGCATATATGGTGGCTATTTATTCGCAAAGGAGAGCGAGCAGAGGAGGCAAAGCACGAGCAAGAAGCTAGAGAACAGCCTGCGCAAACATTACTCCAACACCGTGTCCACTTCCCGGACTCCGCCGAGAAGAGGCCATCACGGTAACACACTCAGTTGATTCATTTTAATTAATTAAGGTTCAAGTTATCTACAACTGGACATTAACAAATTCCCATCTGCCCATAACCGCGGGCACGGCTTTCGAAAGTTCAATCCCTGCAGGGGAGTCCCAACTTAGCCCATGACAAGCTCTCACGGTCAACGAAGGAATAGACCTCCTCCCAAGACGTTCCAATCAGACTCGGTATCTTGATAACTCAAGACACTTCGACAGCTTAAAACAAGACCAGCAACACCGCCCGAATGTGCCGACAAATCCCGATAGGAGCTGCACATATCTCTTTCTCAGGGCACACTCAGATTGTCTAAACTTCCGGTAGGCCAGCCCAGAGTTGCCCCTGGTAGCCACCGGCGGCTGACGTTTTGGACCAACACTCAGAGGAGCACTAGCCCGGGGGGTTAAAATAAGATGACCCTTGAGTCTGCAGAACCCAAGGGAAATAAAAGGGCTAGGTGGCAAATGGTAAAACCAAGGTTGGGCATTGCTGGACAAGCTTTAATCAAGGAGAAATATCAAGGGGTTCCCATTATAACCCAACCGCGTAAGGAACGCAAAATCCGGGAACATAACACCGATATGACGGAAAACTAGGGCGGCAAGATTGGAACAAAACACTAGGCGAGAGGCCGAGCCTTCCACCCTTTACCAAGTATATAGATGCATTAAGTTAACATAGCAATATAATGATATCCCAACAAGTAAATAAAAGATGTTCCAACAAGGAACAGCCTCCAATCTTCACCTGCAACTAGCAACGCTATAAGAGGGGCTGAGCAAAGCGGTAACATAGCCAATCAACGGTTTGCTAGGACAAGGTGGGTTAGAGGTTTGACATGGCAATTGGGAGGCTGACAAGCAAAAGGTAGGCATCATTGCATTGGCATAGCAAGAGCGAGCAAAGTAGCATAGCAAAGATAGTAGTGATTTCGAGGGTATGATCATCTTGCCTGCAAAGCTGTCAGAGTTGACTGGATCCTCACAAGCAAACTCAACGGGCTCCTCGGTAGCGAACTCGTCTCCCGGCTCTACCCAAACAAGACAAACAAGCAACAAAGACAAAATCAACCACGTGCAAGACCAAGCAAAAATGATGCAATGATGATATGCTATGCGGGATGCGATGCGGGATGCAAAATGCAAGATATGACAGGGAATGCATGAACCTGGCCTCAACTTGGAATTCCAACGGTGTCACTGGAAAGATGAGATGAAATCGCTTGAAAACGATATAAAGAACGCCGGAATCGGAGCTACGGTTTGGAAATGGCAAGCGATTCAAAATTGACACCAGCCTGCGATTTACAGCAAGTAGGCACCTACATGCAATGAGATGAACATGCTACAGCCACCAAACATGACAACAAAATACATGGCAGGGATGCACACAAGATGCTTAACAAAAGACTAGCACTGAGCCACGGCCAATTCATCCATTAGGAGGTTCAAACAAGCATGGCAAAAACGCAAATGCAAAACAGATTCCAGACTTAGTGAAATTAACACTTGTCTGAAATTTTAGATCACGAAGCCCTCTTCGGAGCAGCAAATCAACATGATACATGACCTGATTAAGATAAATAAGAATATGGCAATTGGAGCTACTCAACAAGCTTAACAAAAGTCCCAAAGTGACCTGGGGCCAAAAGAGATCACAAAATATACTAACAAGCACACGAACATAGCTAAAACACAATCAGTTTTCAGACTTAGTGAAAACTGAGACATGCTGAAATATAACTCATGAAGGCACGTAAACGAGCTCGATGCACTCACTACGGTGCAAGTCATGGCAAGGCAAGCATACATCCTTTAGTAAGGCACAAAATACAAGCTAGACATGGCAATAACAATGGCATAGCATGCACGGATCAACTACAATAGTATCGGCAAGATCGCAAACGAGTTGACGATCTGCCCAGATTCACAACGAAGCAAAAATAGAGCTCGATTGACTCAAGCTAGATTGCTCCATAATTGCAAATAAAGACATGGATGGATAAAGCATAACATGATTAACAAAACTCCTTTACTGATCATCCTCAAAAGAGGCACGGATCACTAGGAAACAAGCTGAACATATGGCATCATGAACTAAATAATCCCAGACTTAGTGAAAACTACTAAGTCCCTGAAAACAGATTTACCGGGTGCCTCACTTTGCAAGCTTGCACAAGTCACCACACACATCCTAAAAATGCATGGGTTGCATCTCTGGAAAGAAGACAAAATGCTTAACAAAACACATGAAGGACTCACAGGCATAGCATGCACACAATAATCATGGCAAAAATGACAAAAATCTAAGATGAACTAGCAGATCTGACAATTAACTCACAAAGCCTCCTTCTAACAGCATTTTGAGCATCAAGATGAGCTCAAATGAAAATGATGCAATGAAATTAAATGATGTACTCGTTGAGATGAACATTTTGATATGCTATATGTCCAAATCAGAGCTACGTATGCGGAGATACGGCAGGTCAAATTAGGCATAAAAAATTAGGGTTAGGGACGAAAAAGTCAACCCCGAGATGACCCAGATCCAAATCTGGCCCGATCTGCACGCGGTTCGAGGAGTTCGCCGGAGTTGGACTTGAAGCTCGCCGGAGTTGAAGCTCACAGGCAGAGGCTCGCCGGCCGATGGGGAAGAAGAGGCAGGGGCTCGGTGGCCGGGGCACGGTCGCCGGCGGCAAGGCGTCGTCGCGGGCGGCCGGGCGAGGCGGCGTCGGGCGCCGGGCGAGGAGGGGCGCGGCGGCCGGTCGGGGCGGCGGCGGCCACCTGCGTCGGGGAAGAGGGCGGCGGAGGCGGGCGTCTCCTCGGGCCCGGCGAGGCGGCGTCGGGGGCCCGAGATGGGCCAGGCGGGCTTCGGCGGCGGCGGGCGCCGGCTGTGACACGTGGCAACGCCCGGTTGGGCGCGGGCGGCGGCGGACACGTCCGGCGGCGGCGGGATCCTTTTTTTTAGATTAGGGTTTCGGGGAGAGAGAGATCCGAAAAAGGAGGGGGGGCTATTTATAGGCATAAGTGGAGTTAGGAGAGTCCAAATGAGGTGCGGTTTTCGGCCACGCGATCGTGATCGAACGCTCTAGGACATGGAGCAGAGTTTGCTGGGTTTTGGGTCAAATTGGAGGGGTGTTGGGCTGCAACACACACGAGGCCTTTTCGGTCCCTCGGTTAACCGTTGGAGTATCAAACGAAGTCCAAATGACACAAAACTTGACAGGCGGTCTACCGGTAGTAAACCAAGTCCGCTTGGCAAGTCTCGGTCCAATCCGGAAATGTTTAATCCCCACACACAAAAGAAAGCTAGAAATGACCACCGGAGGAGAACGAAGCGCCGGAATGCAAAACGGACAACGGGGAAAATGCTCGAACGCATGAGATGAACACGTATGCAAATGCAATGCACATGATGACATGATACGATATGCATGACAACGATAACAACACACGGAGACAAAGACCCGAACCCGAGAAAATAAATATAACTTAACGCCGGAAACGGCAAGAGTTGGAGTACAAATAGGGAAAGTTACATCCGGGGTGTTACACATTACCATACTGGAAGGCACGCAAGATGGCTGCAATATTCCTGAAAATAATCTCCAAGACACAATCATGACATGCAACTAAATCTCAAAAGGAAGATAAGGCTAGCTCCATTTGCTGCCAAGACACAAATGATGCACCAAAATTATGGCCTCGAAAAAAGGGCTACAAATGTTTGCAAAGCCTATAAAGCCTAAAAGACCTATAGACCAGGTGCATGATGGCCAAGAAGAAAGAAGAGGGAAATTATGCAGGTGAATTCTCCCAGAAGCTATCCCATGGGCTGCTCTCGTGCCTATAAAAGGATGCGCTTGCTCCAAAGTGAGGCACCAGATGGAGAAGAATAGCCAAAAATAGAGCAAAGAGCTGCGACTCAGCTAGCAAGCTCGTTTCTCGGTTCCCGAACAGGAAAAAGTATCTAAGTTATATTGCGGACAGGATTGATCCATGCGGTAGCCTATTAGTACCTTTTTCGGAAAGGACCTTATAATGTATCTAAATCGAGCGAATGAACCTGCCCGAACTTAGTTCGTGTCTCCCCCTTTTCCATCTTTTGTACTACTGCTCCAGCCAAATCTGCAGGCTTGTTTCTGGATTAGATATATATGAATTCCTCTCTTGTTTTGAAGTGATGCATTGATGTATGTGAGAGTAATACCTGCAGATTAAGAATTGGCCAATCTTCTGTTTAGAATTATGTAGAACAAAGTTTTCTTCTTAATTATGTAATCTTCAAGATACATATACAAGTGTTGAGCCCCTGTGATTATGTGAGTGATGTACAGAAACAATAAGCATTATCTGTTAAAAAATCGGTTCTTTAGAATCGTTGCGCAACAAAAAATGTCATCATGATGTTATTTGCATTTCTTACATGTCTTGCTGTTTAGCAGAAGTTTTAAAAAAGATTTAACAGTGGTTTGGAAGATGTACTTAGCATCTGTTCATCAATCGCCTGAAATCTGGAGCATTTTAAACATAAATTTCACAAACCAATTTGTATTGAGAATGCAGATTTTTTTTCCTGGATCTATGATGTACTTGGCAACTTAATTCTTAGTAGCTCCCAAAAAAAATTCAGAGAAGGGCAACAAAAACTATAGCAGGCTGATTAGCTAAATTCAGTGAATTAGCAAAACATGAGCGTACTCACCGCCACATGCACAGTGCCCATTGGAATCCACCGCGTAATGGATGCTCAGCCGCCGCACGCTCGACGCCGCCTTGGTGGCAGCGGAGGGCGGGCCGGCGCTTCAACTAGATCGAAGGAGTCCGTCGCCTGGAGCTGCGGAGACTGGCTGGAGTGGTGAGATGGTCTCCGGGGGGATGTGGTGGGTTGGTTGCTTTGGTTTGGTCCAGCCGTAATAAAGGGGTACGTGAAGAAGTGGTAGAGACTGTAGTGGGCGGCCGATGATTGATGATGAATTGCAGCAAAGCAGTGAGCTTTATGCCCCATCAGGATATGTGTACAAGTGGAAGAGACTGTACTAGATGGTGAATGATTGACGATGAACTGTAGGAAATTGAACTAGTGGACCTGCCTTTATTTGTGTACCTCGCTTTCATGGACAACTTTTATGCACGCGTGCTGCCTTTGTCTATAGAACCATCATGGAACCTATTCCTATTTCCTAGTTATATCCATGTTCACCTAGCTAAGCGACCGGTCTGAGTTTTTTTGGCTCATTGTTGGTTTAGCCAGCTGTTCAGTTAAACAGAGCGTTTGCAAAGCAATTGGTGGTAACCAAAGTGACTCGTGAGCTTTCTTTAACTTTCCACATAAAAGGGATTTCCACCGGATTTCATGAAGTAAATAGTTATTTTAAGAGTGAATTCCAGTTTTTACCCCCTATTTTGACATTTTTGACACTACTTACCCCATTTAGCGAAATTTCATCCATTTTACCCCATTTAACAAAAGTTCTGCCACGATTTACCCTGTTTAAAATTTCATGAGTGTTCTGGCAGACATGTCCCAATTGTGAAGTCTAGTTGGCATGCCACATCGATGGTTTTTTCCTGCTTATTTTTCTCTCTCGTGAACCAGTCCTCACGGCTTCTCCCGACCGGACCGGCCCGATGGAGGTCACTTGCGTCTCGTCCAATGCAGAATGCCTGAGTCGACCACGCTCCTTACTCACGCCTAATAGATTGCATCGCCCGTCCAGGCTTCTGCCCACACGTACCCGTCAGGCTCGCTCGAACTTATGGTTAGGGATTGTCAGGCAACGGCAGCGGCATGATTTCATACCTCCTCGAGCGGCGTTATATATGGTCGTGACATCAAGGCAAGAAATGACCCCGTGGAATCCGGCTCCATCAAGCTCGCCGGCGTCGGCGTGGGCGCGTCCATGTACATACCCCCATCAGGTTGTGCTCGGTTGCAGATCTATGGGGGCCACTCGTCCAACAAATCAGCGAGGTTGGTGAACAAGCAAGCCCTCACGTCATACCCCATTCCACATGATTTTGACCATCTCCATCATATGTGTATTATGAAGTTTTCCTGACTCATGCATTGGCCGGTGAGGCGTTTGATTCAGACAGAATTAAAATGCTTATTAGAAGATCACGTGTATACATATCACCCATCTATAACTGACGTACATTGATTTAAAGTTTTTTCACCATTTTGAATATTGTTGAAATCCTTTTTTTTCTTTGTTTGCAGCGTGTGTGTGATTCGAAGGAAGGCGAACAATGTGTGCTATGAATATTGGAGGCCAGAGTGGTGCGGCCCAACTTACGCCTTGTGCGTTGGACGCGAGCGACCTGCTCTGGCGATCATATCAGGCCAGCCCAGTCGAGCGAAGCTGCGAGGACTGGTTCAACATGGAGAAAAATAGGTAGGTAAAAACTGTTGATGGGGCATGCTAGGTGGACCTAACAATTGGGACCTGCTCATCAGAATGCTCGCAAAATTTTAAAATGGGTAAATTATGGCAAAACTTTTGCTAAATGGGGTAAAATGGATGAAATCCTGCTAAATAGGGTAATTAGCGTCAAAAACATCAAAATAGAGGGTAAAAACCAGAATTCACTCTTATTTTAAATAGGGTACTCCTTCGTCCTCTGCATCATTGCGATGCACACAATCACATCTATTAAAAACTCAAGTTTCTACAATCAATACAATCCAACAAGCCAAAGTGTAAAAATAAAAGCTACAACCGGCGGAACTAGGAATATATGCTTACACACATAGCCTATTAATGGTCCATTATCCAAACCGGTTCAATGTATCACGCTGCCGTCACCCAATAGTTGCACCCAAATTTCATAAGATTCTACATGCTAAAGTAAGGACCACATACAGAATGATCATGTGCTCTCGAAGTAACCTCCGTTCTTTTATATCTTCACGCTGTTAAAAGAACAATCATTACGACAATGCCATTGGTCTCATAGTAAAGCACATACATGATTCACCCCGTCCAACCAGTTTCCAAACAAATTGGCTATACTACTAGGTGGTGGTAGGTTCAACACTCTATGAATCATACGCCACAAGAGGGCCACGAGTCGAGGAGACATAGTCACTGGTGAAAATCGAGCCGTTGGCGGGCGATGGCGGCGTTTTGCACCGTTACCTTGATGAAGGCATCTTCGTGTAACTGTTGTCGACCAACTCGTGCTGCTTCAGGGGAAACCCTAGGATCTGGTCTTCCAGATCGGACGATGGTGGTACTGTGGTGTCGTATCTCTCTTGAGAGCATCGTTTGTGGAGCAACGCTGTAAGATAGAGGCAGGAGGTTGAGCGGCTTCGTCTTGCACGGAGCTTCGGTGGAACTATCAAGTCATGCCTGGCCGACAGGTGTTACACTGAGTCATGCCTGGTTGGCAGGTGCTACGCACGACAGATCTTCCAGAGTATTCATGTCTGGACGAACGAGCATAGGGCGGTGGCGTCGTTGGGCGCCGTGATGGCGTCGACGGATGTCCGGACTGGCAAGGACAATGCAGATTTCTCTCCTGAAGATGGGTCAGTGGTCCGATGATGATGGCGACTTCTAAAACGTGTGCTTGTGGTGTGCACTTTAAGTTGGCTGCACCGGCTGTTGCTCCCGAAATGTTATGTGGATAGATTGGCGACGACTCTAGTTTTAGATATAGGGAGTGAGAGCACTCCACATCATCGAGTTTGTAGATATCAGTGGTGGCCTCGGATGGATTAATATGTGTTCTTGTCAGATCTTTGTAATAAAAGATGGCTGCATGCATCGGCTGATGCAGAGGCGAGGGATTTAACCTCCTTTTCTAAAAAAAATACACCACAAGAGGGCGGAAAATGGGCAGGAGATAAAAGAAGGTGGTGAATTATTTGTTCCTGATACAAGATCGTTTACTGCCTTGCCACTTTTGCTTGCCAAATTATCCTTCCGCAGGATGGATTCGGCTTGCTTGCTCCCTTCTCATGCTCCTATCCGTGCTTCCACTTTATCCTATGGTTGTCTTTTTTCCTTTTTGCTTTCTAATCTAATTATCTCCCCCCCTCCCCCCTCCTGATTTTAAAGGGATGGGGCCGGGCCTTATTTTGTTCCAATCAAATCAAGCCACGTACGCGGAAGCACGGATGGGCACACGCCGGGGGAGCAGGCAAGTCTCGTCCCCGCAGAATCGCCCACCTGTACATAAATGACATGAAAATCTTTATCTTCAGCGGCACTCTGGATTTAACCGAGAGAACCCCAGAAGAAGGTGAATCACCATTGGAAAGAATATGGTTTGTTAGTTAAGCTGATCGCCGTCAGCCTGCACACTAAGACCCAATCATTCCATTTATCCCCTAGCATAGTTCGCCTAAATTAAATATTCAAGGGAGTTGTCCCTAACACTGTGCTCACGAATGTTTTCTTTCATTGCACAATGTTATAAGGGATGAATACTGTAAGGCCAAAGGTGTATTCTTTAAACAAGTATCATCCCAAAAACGTATGGTATGGCCATCTTCAATTTTAAAAGTACCTCTACTAAAGTGCACACGCATTGTCCTCATCAATCTCTTCTAAAGGGCAAATCATTCTGCTGAGCCGTAACTTGCGACAAAGCCTTGGAATTAAGATACATGTTACGGAACAACTAAATCCACACACCGCTCACCTCTGAAGCAAGCCTATGCAGCCATTTACTAAGGAGACTTTTTTTCTTATAAATTTGAGGTCTTTGATACACATTTTGACAAGAGGTATTTAGTGTTATGTTCATCACTCTGCCAGAAAAATCTTGAGTGGTAAAAATCAAGTCTTTACTGCATCCATTTACTTCTTCAAAGAACGAAAGCATGAACAAGGTAGGCTCGTCAGCACCGAATTAACTAGCACCCACAATTTAGCTTTACAAACGAAATTGTCAGGAGCGGGTATTATGTATAATCACCCCCATTACATCATACTGATTAGGGGATTCCAGAGGACGAATAACATACGAATTTAAGGGTAGAATAAGAAGTATAGTAGAGAACCAATCAAGCATGAATTACAACCATTGTGGTTTGGTCCGAGAAGCTTGACAAATTGGAGACCAAAGGGGAGGAACCACAACGGAAGATAAACAATAAAAAGCATGAGCAACCGAGTCAACAAGCCAAGGCCGAATACCTTCCATCTGCGGGCCTCCTATTGCACGTCTAACCGGTGGCTAAGTGCCAATCGCACACCCCCTCCTCTGAGAGAACACTAAATGGGCCTGCCAATTGTGCACTGACTGCATATGTTGGTGATTATTATTTTTGAATGGTTTTTCCTGCCTTTTTTATTTGTTCAATTTTGTGTTAAATACTTTATATATTTTAGAGAAAAAAACAGGGATTCCAAAAAATATTCGTGTACAAAAAATATTATTGATTTAGAAAATGATCTTGAATTTTATAAAATGTTAATGAATTTAAGAATGTTCCAAAATGTATAAATATTCATGAATTCATAAAATATTGTTAAATTTCGAAATATGTTCATGGTTTTAATAAATATTCCTTAATTTAAAAACATTTATGAGTTTCGAAAAATATTAACAGATTTTAAAAAAACTTGCATTTGAAAAATCTTCCCGGATTTACAAAATGCTTTTGCAATTCAAAGAATGTTCAGAATGGAAAACGAATATAAAAAA
>NC_041380.1:23436085-23439890 GCF_002162155.2 Triticum dicoccoides
TTGTTGTTGTTGTTGTTGTTGTTGTTGTTGTTGTTGTTGTTGTTGTTGTTGTGCGACAAGAAGTATGCTCCCTCAGAAATGGGAGTGGACTATTCCATTGCTTCTTTGTTTGTTTCCCCCTTTTGTCCTAGGTTGGCTGAATGGGTGGAGGTCTGTCATCCTCATCGTACTCCTTCTCACCCCCTCCTTCCTTTTCTCCCCCGGCTTCTCCCTCGGCTTGGTCCTCATCTTCCTCGTCCTCCTCAACAATGCGAGACGACAAGGCGCACGCCTAGTGGAACCTCCGCCGGCATGGCTCGATGAAGTGATGGTACATGTCGACGGTCCAGGAACATGCACATCAGCCGAGCTAGCACACTCAAGCATGCTCAGTAGCTTGGGACAACAGTTCATGAACTTCTGCAATAACAAATAAACAAAAACATGATATGGATCAGGTTTATGGTTATGGATCTATTAGTGACAAATACTATAATAAATTATGATTATGCCTAGTAGGCTCAAAGTAAGTGACAAAAACATGACATGAACCAATGTTGTGGTTACTTGAACATATGGCTAGGAGGCTCAGACTTACCTTGGTCACTTCCCTCGGCTTGCTATCATATTTCGCGGTCCCGGGGTCATAAAGTAGCGCAATTGAGCGATAAAAAATGCTTCGGTTCATCTTCGAAGCCTTCAAATATCTGCATCATGAATAAGTTAGTGACAATGACTAAACTAGATTCTTCTTGAAATGTCGGCTCAAAACAATTGAACGCAACATAACACTCTGTTCATTAGAGGTGCATACTCCCTAAATTCACCTTCAGTCTCTCTGATGTTGGCATTATAGCTTCATCCTCGGGGTCATCCACATGTAGTGATGCGATATCCGCTGTCGTCCACTATGGCCTCAGACGCACACGGTACTTTACGCCATCATCATATCAACTTAGATGTTGATTGTATGCCTCCCAGTCAACCACTACTCTCTCCCCGTCTTTGTGATACCTCCACTCGTCGCATGCTTTCGCGTACTCCACGTGCTCTTTTCCCTAGCCCGATATCACCTGACAATTATTCCTACTCTTCCTGCAAGGCATAGGAAATAATAAAACATAAAAAATCATAAAAACAACAAACCATACGAAAACATGATACTAGAGATTAATGCCGTCACCAGTGAAGTTCGAAACCAGCAGTGTCCGTTTCCACTAGTGGGGTGTGTTGGAATTTACCAAATTGCAAGGCCATGCGTTGTGGTACGTGCCACTGGACAGCGTGCACGCATATCAATGGGACAATAGCCCGCTAGATAAGCCTGTCCTGAGTGCACATCTCATTCAGCTTGAAACCCCAGTCTCTCTTGTGATACGAACATCAGCTAACCTGTAGAAAGACTGGTAAGTAACCATGAAAGTGGCTACAAGGAAACACTAGCAAGAGGTATATGTTAGGTTGTCCAGCTCATTGGTGAAGGCCTTGTACACCATAGTGGCCTTTCCTGTGATGACTTTAACCATGTCCCAAGAGTATGCAACGGTCGGGTATCGAGTATTGTCGCCTTCTTTGCCATAATCTGTCCTTGGACGCCGTTCAAGTTTCTCAGGACCACCCACCGGCAACCACTCCCACATCCAAATAGAGAGGGCCCAAACACATCCACACATACCAGACGTAGATCCGGTCCTCTGACATGCGTTGTCCAGCTACAAATGCCAATTCATGATTAGATGACACAATTCAAAGAAGCATACATTCATTAACAAATATTGAGATAGCTTCTTACTGAATGACATATGTACGTGAGGCCGGCGGACCCAACTGTATCCAGCCTCATAGTTGACTAGGAATTCCAGACACATCCATAGGGTAGTGTCCCCCGAGCAGTCTGGAAACATGACCTCTGTCAAGATATACCACAAGTAGGCCCTCTCTTTCTGCTCTGCGACCTGCGCGTCGGCACCTTGCGGGCATCCAGACCGGTTGTCATGGAGTCAGATTAGTGGTATCCCGAATGTTCGGTTATCCACCATGTCGTGGGCCTCATTTGATAGAGGCGGGGCAATCACCAATGAGGGCGACAAACGTCTCCCACCAGTTCAAATGTGGGCTCTGTGGTTA
The DNA here is from genome assembly GCF_002162155.2 of Triticum dicoccoides. Lineage (NCBI taxonomy): Eukaryota > Viridiplantae > Streptophyta > Magnoliopsida > Poales > Poaceae > Triticum > Triticum dicoccoides. Next base: position 23,438,192 of record NC_041380.1, read on the forward strand.
TGGATATCGAACAAGCGGCCCTAACTTTCACATCTTCGACCTTCAAGCATGTTCGTTTGCAATGTAATTTAGTGTCCCATGTTTTGGCCAACTCTTGTAAGAGTTCTAGTTTATTCTCTATTTCACATTCTGCTCCGGATTGTATCCTGGAGACTTTGTATGACTTTATTACTTAATCATTGAAATGCCGATGTTCTCTCAAAAACCTCTCCCACCAGTTGTTCCTCTCCACTCGCCCAATGAGAGCCCGACCCTGGAGTGGTAGGGCCGTAATCATGCCGAAGTCTTCAAGGGAGGCTGTGAGAGTTGAGTGGACGAGCGTCGACGACGCACGCTTGAACTGAAGCACAAACAGTAGCAGCCCAGCTCTCCTGAAGTACGACTCCAAGCGGTGGTCGTATTGCATCAGGCAGGCCTTCGTGTGAAACCTCATGTGCAATGGTGGTAGCATCTTCAAAAAATTAGATGAAAATAGTTAGTAACTTACTTTTGCAAAACCAATTATTTTTGTAAGAACTTGATCATAGTTATTACCACTCCATTCTCGATAAAACCCGTGCGATGACCGTTGTCAAACGCAGGGTCAACCATGGTGTACTTTGTGCCATTGTTCAGATCAAGTGTTCTCCTAAAACAATTTCCTATTCAAGTTAAATTTTTGACAACAACATTTATTTATCAACATTAATTCTATATGCATATAATCCACTAATATAGTACTAACTAAAGAAAAGAAAACTATTCAACTAATATCAACAACATTCAATCATCAAATTTCAACATCATTCATTCACAACATCATTCATTCAACAATATGCATTCATCATCAACAACAATCATTCATCATCAACACTGAAATATCCATATATGCATATGAATCATTTATCAACATTGGAATATCCATCATATTGAAATGTTCTAAATAAAGGTATAATCAACATTGGCATACGCTACAACCGCCATATTTATCCGACATCAATCATATAGAACCAACATCAATCATATTGAAGCAACATCAATCATATGTTATCAAACATCAATCATCAATTCTAAAAAAGATATAATATGAATTAGGGTTCATCTTCAAACTAGATAGAATCAACAAAACTAGTTACTACAATATGAACTCGGGTTCATCTTCAATACATCCATCATATTGAATCATTCTAAATAAACCTAGAATCAACCAAAATTACAACTACTAGATGAACTAGGGTTCATCTTGTGCGAAAAATGCATCAAAACCATAGCCTTTTTACTAAAACTACTTGGATGGATCAGAAGAGCTTACTTCTCTCGCTGTGGAGGCATCTCGATCCGTAGGAACAGTGGAGAAAGAGAAGAGATCAATGGGGGAGTAGAGGAGATGAGAGAGTCACCGCTCTCTATTCTTCTCGGGGAGGTAGGAGGAAGATGGGGGCTAGCTTAGTGGGCGGGCCCCGCCAGCCAGCCCGTCGTGGCTTATAAGAGTTCAAACCCTCACCAGGCTCGATAGCGGTAGGGTATAACAGCCTACCACTGTGGGCCTCGGCGGTAGGGTTAACGGCGGGGATGGGAGGTCGTTTGCCAGTGCTGATGTGGATAAGTTTCCTACCGCTAGGGGCCTCATCAGCAAACAGTTATACCCTAGCACCATCGACCTCTGTAATAGGAATAGGGGTCAGATCCCGAAATTTTATCAAATCAGGGTCATATCTTG
>NC_041380.1:23439935-23441736 GCF_002162155.2 Triticum dicoccoides
TGATAGAGGCGGGGCAATCACCAATGAGGGCGACAAACGTCTCCCACCAGTTCAAATGTGGGCTCTGTGGTTATGGATATCGAACAAGCGGCCCTAACTTTCACATCTTCGACCTTCAAGCATGTTCGTTTGCAATGTAATTTAGTGTCCCATGTTTTGGCCAACTCTTGTAAGAGTTCTAGTTTATTCTCTATTTCACATTCTGCTCCGGATTGTATCCTGGAGACTTTGTATGACTTTATTACTTAATCATTGAAATGCCGATGTTCTCTCAAAAACCTCTCCCACCAGTTGTTCCTCTCCACTCGCCCAATGAGAGCCCGACCCTGGAGTGGTAGGGCCGTAATCATGCCGAAGTCTTCAAGGGAGGCTGTGAGAGTTGAGTGGACGAGCGTCGACGACGCACGCTTGAACTGAAGCACAAACAGTAGCAGCCCAGCTCTCCTGAAGTACGACTCCAAGCGGTGGTCGTATTGCATCAGGCAGGCCTTCGTGTGAAACCTCATGTGCAATGGTGGTAGCATCTTCAAAAAATTAGATGAAAATAGTTAGTAACTTACTTTTGCAAAACCAATTATTTTTGTAAGAACTTGATCATAGTTATTACCACTCCATTCTCGATAAAACCCGTGCGATGACCGTTGTCAAACGCAGGGTCAACCATGGTGTACTTTGTGCCATTGTTCAGATCAAGTGTTCTCCTAAAACAATTTCCTATTCAAGTTAAATTTTTGACAACAACATTTATTTATCAACATTAATTCTATATGCATATAATCCACTAATATAGTACTAACTAAAGAAAAGAAAACTATTCAACTAATATCAACAACATTCAATCATCAAATTTCAACATCATTCATTCACAACATCATTCATTCAACAATATGCATTCATCATCAACAACAATCATTCATCATCAACACTGAAATATCCATATATGCATATGAATCATTTATCAACATTGGAATATCCATCATATTGAAATGTTCTAAATAAAGGTATAATCAACATTGGCATACGCTACAACCGCCATATTTATCCGACATCAATCATATAGAACCAACATCAATCATATTGAAGCAACATCAATCATATGTTATCAAACATCAATCATCAATTCTAAAAAAGATATAATATGAATTAGGGTTCATCTTCAAACTAGATAGAATCAACAAAACTAGTTACTACAATATGAACTCGGGTTCATCTTCAATACATCCATCATATTGAATCATTCTAAATAAACCTAGAATCAACCAAAATTACAACTACTAGATGAACTAGGGTTCATCTTGTGCGAAAAATGCATCAAAACCATAGCCTTTTTACTAAAACTACTTGGATGGATCAGAAGAGCTTACTTCTCTCGCTGTGGAGGCATCTCGATCCGTAGGAACAGTGGAGAAAGAGAAGAGATCAATGGGGGAGTAGAGGAGATGAGAGAGCCACCGCTCTCTATTCTTCTCGGGGAGGTAGGAGGAAGATGGGGGCTAGCTTAGTGGGCGGGCCCCGCCAGCCAGCCCGTCGTGGCTTATAAGAGTTCAAACCCTCACCAGGCTCGATAGCGGTAGGGTATAACAGCCTACCACTGTGGGCCTCGGCGGTAGGGTTAACGGCGGGGATGGGAGGTCGTTTGCCAGTGCTGATGTGGATAAGTTTCCTACCGCTAGGGGCCTCATCGGCAAACAGTTATACCCTAGCACCATCGACCTCTGTAATAGGAATAGGGGTCAGATCCCGAAATTTTATCAAATCAGGGTCATATCTTGCGCAAGTTTGGCAGAAGGGTCAAAACACT
>NC_041380.1:23469007-23472384 GCF_002162155.2 Triticum dicoccoides
CGGACGTCTCGATGCCTAGGATGCCTGTCTAGGTGCCGCCTCCACCGCCGCTCCACGTCTACAACGAGCTCGTCAGGTGATCCTAGCGACCCGAGCAACCCTCTCAGATACAATGATGCCATCGACCAGCCTTGTCTGGGTGCCGCCTCCACCACCGCCCCGCATGAGGACCTAGAAGGTGACAACTACGATGGTGATTCCAAGGATCCTGGTGCAGTTAACTACAATAATGATTGTGATCATCGTCGACTACACAATAATCAACAAGGTATGGGACAACACCATCGCCGTGAGGTACGTGGCCATGAAGGCTCTTTGGGTAGAAATAAATTTGGCATGCCTCCTTTTGATGGGAAATATGATCTGGATATTTATGTTGACTGGGAATTATTAGTTGATCAAAAATTTGCTTGTCATGATTTTCCAGATGATAGAAGAGTTAGGGATGCAACTTGTTAGTTTAGTGATTTTGCTTCTGTTTGGTGGAGAGAACATTGTCCAAACATCCTAATAATATTCCTGCCACTTGGGGAGCTTTGAAACTGATAATGGGTCAACATTTTGTTCCCGCTTATTACCAACCTGACTTGCTAAATAAACTACAACGCTTGAACCAAGGATCCAAATATATGGAAGAGTATTATCAAGAATTGCAAATGGGCATGTTACGTTGTGGTTTAGTTGAGACTGTGGAAGTCTCTATGGCTAGGTTCTTGGGTAGATTGAATAGAGAAATTTATGACATACTTGCTTATAAGGAATATAATTCAATGACCCATTTATTACATCTTGCTATACCCACTGAACATGAAGTGCAGGGTCATTCGAGAATGCGCTCTAATTTTTCTGTAGGTCATACTTCCACATGGGCGCCACACACCCCTGCTGCCTGATACATCTCCAACGTATCTATAATTTTTGATTGCTCCATGATATATTATCTTTTGTTTTGGACATTATTGGGTTTTATTATCCACTTTTATTTTGGGGACTAACCTACTAACCGGAGGCCCAGCCCAGAATTGCTATTTTCTTGCCTATTTTATGGTTTCGAAGAAAAGTAATATCAAACGGAGTCCAAACAGAATGAAACCTTCGGGAACGTGATTTTTGGAACGAACAAGATCCAGGAGACTTGGACCCTACGTCAAGCAACCAACAGGGAGGCCACGAGGTAGGGGGTGCGCCTACCCCCCCCCCCCCCCAGGGCGCGCCCTCCACCCTCGTGGGCCTCCTGTTGCTCCACCGACGTACTTCTTCCTCCTATATATACCTACGTACCCCTAAACGATCAGAAACGGAGCCAAAACCCTAATTCCACCGCCGTAACTTTCTGTATCCACGAGATCCCATCTTGGGGCCTGTTCTAGAGCTCCGTCGGAGGGGGCATCGGTCACGGAGGGCTTCTACATCAACACCATAGCCTCTCCGATGAAGTCTGAGTAGTTTACCTCAGACTTATGAGTCCATACTTATTAGCTAGATGGCTTCTTCTCTCTTTTTGGATCTCAATACAAAGTTCTCCCCCTCTCTTGTGGAGATCTATTCGATGTAATCTTCTGTTTGCGGTGTGTTTGTTGAGACCGATGAATTGTGGGTTTATGATCAAGTTTATCTATGAACAATATTTGAATCTTCTCTGAATTCTTTTATGTATGATTGGTTATCTTTGCAAGTCTCTTCGAATTATCAGTTTGGTTTGGCCTACTAGATTGATCTTTCTTGCAATGGGAGAAGTGCTTAGCTTTGGGTTCAATCTTGCGGTGTCCTTTCCCAGTGGCAGTAGGGGCAGCAAGGCACGTATTGTATTGTTGCCATCGAGGATAACAAGATGGGGTTTTCATCATATTACATGGGTTTATCCCTCTACATCATGTCATCTTGCTTAAGGCGTTACTCTGTTCTTATGAACTTAATACTCTAGATGCATGCTGGATAGCGGTCGATGTGTGGAGTAATAGTAGTAGATGCAGGCAGGAGTCGATCTACTTGTCTTGGACGTGATGCCTATATACATGATCATACCTAGATATTCTCATAAATATGCTCAATTATGTCAATTGCTCAATAGTAATTCGTTCACCCACCGTAAAATACTTATGCTCTCGAGAAAAGCCACTAGTGAAACCTATGGCCCCCGGGTCTATCTTCATCATATTAATCTTCCAACACTTTGTTATTTTCATTGCCCTTTTATTTTACATTGCATCTTTATCATAAAAATACCAAAAATATTATCTTATCATATCTATCATATCTCACTCTCGTAAGTTACCGTGTAGGGATTGACAACTAATAACCCACAAGTATAGGGGATCGCAACAGTTTCGAGGGTAGAGTATTCAACCCAAATTTATTGATTCGACACAAGGGGAGCCAAAGAATATTCTCAAGTATTAGCAGCTGAGTTGTCAATTCAACCACACCTGGAAACTTAATATCTGCAGCAAAGTGTTTAGTAGCAAAATAATATGATAGTAGTGGTAACGGTAACAAAAGGTAACAATAGTAAAAGCAATGTTTTTGGTATTTTGTAGTGATGATAGCAATAGCAACGGAAACGTAAATAAGCGAAGAACAATATATGAAAAGCTCGTAGGCAATGGATCGGTGATGGAGAATTATGCCGGATGCGGTTCATCATGTAACAGTCATAACCTAGGGTGACACAGAACTAGCTCCAGTTCATTGATATAATGTAGGCATGTATTCCGAACATAGTCATACGTGCTTATGGAAAAGAACTTGCAAGACATATTTTGTCCTACCCTCCCGTGGCAGCGGGGTCCTTACGGAAACTAAGGGATATTAAGGTCTCCTTTTAATAGAGAACCGGAACAAAGCATTAACACATAGTGAATACATGAACTCCTCAAACTAAGGTCATCACCGGTAAGTATCCCGATCATTGTCACTTCGGGGTTAACAGATCATAACACATAATAGGTGACTATAGACTTGCAAGATAGGATCAAGAACACTCATATATTGATGAAAACATAATAGGTTCAGATCTGAAATCATGGCCCTCGGGCCCTAGTGACAAGCATTAAGCATAGCAAAGTCATAGCAACATCAATCTCAGAACATAGTGGATACTAGGGATCAAACCCTAACAAAACTAACTTGATTACATGATAGATCCCATCCAACCCATCACCGTCCAGCAAGCCTACGATGTAATTACTCACGCACGGCGGTGAGCATCATGAAATTGGTGATGGAGGATGGTTGATGATGACGATGGCGACGGATTCCCCTCTCCGGAGCCCCGAACGGACTCCAGATCAGCCCTCCCGAGAGGTTTTAGGGCTTGGCGGCGGCTCCGTATCGTAAAACGCGATGATTTCTTCTCTTTGATTTTTTTCTCCCCGAAA
>NC_041380.1:23472394-23475541 GCF_002162155.2 Triticum dicoccoides
AAAGAACTAAACACTCTTAAGTTAGCTTAGGAAACTCAACAAGATTATAGAGAGTTCCTAAGAACTCATGAGAAGATATGCTTCAAGAAGCTAAATTTATAGCAAAAGCATGAGTTTCTAAAATCTATCAATGACGATCTTCGAAAGAATAGTTTCTCTTACATTGTCAAACGACTCCTCTCTTCTAGTTGTATGGCACAAGTTAAATCTAGACAATCTAGTAGCAAGAGCAAGAAATGTTCTATTTCTAGTAGCAACAACAAAAATGCTAAATCTCATGATGTTGCTTCTAGGTGTTCTATGGATTCCACTAATGATTCTCTTAATCAAGTTACACTTGAACAAGAAAACAATTTATTAAAAGGAATTATAGAAAAAGGTGCCTACAAGAGCCTTGCCAGGAGTAAGCAATTTGAGGCAATTGTACGCAAGCAAGGATGGCACCGGAAGAACCAAGGTGTTCGTTTTGAACAAAAGTTCAATACCAATGAAGTTGAGTAGGAAGAAGATCAATACACCAAGACAAAGTTTGTTCCCTAAAAGGAGAAGTATGATCTTACTTCTTTCAAGGGAACACAAGCTCAATATGATCTTCCAGCACAAGACCACAAGCTAAAGGGCAAGGACAAGCTTCAAGAAGAGATTGATTCATATGAAGAACCACCTCAAGCTTTGGTCAAGTGGGTTCCCAAGACTACCTCAAGTTCTACTTCATCCAGTACAACTACAGCTCCAACAATTCCCGTCAAGTTTATGTGGGTCCCAAAAAAGAATTATAGAGTTCTTGAGGGTGACTCCATCAACAAACTTCACTCACATTCATTTATTGCAAGAACTTGTGCAAACCACTTCAACATCATGCACTAGTTCATGGAGTCACAAACCCTCTTGTTGGTAAGTCAAGAAACTAGGTAATCAATGCATTTATGGACATCATTACATGTGCACTTCCCTCTATGTCTATGGATATCCTTTGTTGTTCCTTGTGGGACTAGCCATGTAGGTATCGAAAGTGCTACAAATTGTAAGGACTGCTCCCAACTCTTGATGATCATCATCAACATTGAGCATCCACAACTACAACATCTACACCGTGTTAGTTGCCCCGCTTCGCTCACCACACACAGATGCATGACACCAGACATCTCCAGTTTATGTCTTCCCGAGCACGCTATACACCACACATCTAGTGCCATTGTTAGCTTATGCATCTCAACTCAATTAGCACAAGTTCCAACATCGGCCTTTAGTTCCTCTTATATCTGCATCTTTGTGTACGTGACTTTTGCTAGTTGCCGACCTAGGAAAAAAGAAAAAGAAAAAATAAAGGAGCAAAAGAAGAAGAAATGCAAAGTTCTAGCCGGTTCACATCTTTTGGAATATCTCTTTTTCAGAACTTTTACTTTGTGCATATAGGTCGTAAATGATGCACATCTTCTGCTCTTGGTTGCCATACACTACGTTTACACATCACTTATATCTAGCTACTTAGAGATATTGCCTTTTCATCAGTTTCATGTTACTTGTTTCTGTATCTGGGCATAGATTGTTTTTTCTCTTACTAGTTGACTACCGGCACTAGTTAGGAGTTTGAGAAATTATTCAGCTTGCATTAATTTTTGCTTAATTGCGCCACATATTGTGAGTCAAGGGAACCTTTACCAAACTCCACTTCCTATATTGTACCTTGTTCGGTCACTTGGTAATCGCTATATCAATCTTTTGATAAATTTTTACATCGCCAACCGCCAACAAGCACTGCAACACCATAAGAACCGGTAAGAGCTTGGTAATTGCTAGAGAGTTGAGAGACATTTTCCACCGTGTCTCGCCGTAGTTACTGTAGGAGAATATACTTGTGATTTTATTCTTGTTCCATCCTAACCATGGTAGGTGACAAAGACAACACGAAAGCCATGGTGGCATGCCTTGAGGAGGATGCGCGTGCATACATCGAGCGGTTCACAGCGTTCGAGGGAGCACTTGATAAGCGTCTCAAGTCGATCAAGAATAGCAATGAGACCTTCACTCAAACACTTGTAGCTATTACCGGACGTCTCGATGCCTAGGATGCCTGTCTAGGTGCCGCCTCCACCGCCGCTCCACGTCTACAACGAGCTCGTCAGGTGATCCTAGCGACCCGAGCAACCCTCTCAGATACAATGATGCCATCGACCAGCCTTGTCTGGGTGCCGCCTCCACCACCGCCCCGCATGAGGACCTAGAAGGTGACAACTACGATGGTGATTCCAAGGATCCTGGTGCAGTTAACTACAATAATGATTGTGATCATCGTCGACTACACAATAATCAACAAGGTATGGGACAACACCATCGCCGTGAGGTACGTGGCCATGAAGGCTCTTTGGGTAGAAATAAATTTGGCATGCCTCCTTTTGATGGGAAATATGATCTGGATATTTATGTTGACTGGGAATTATTAGTTGATCAAAAATTTGCTTGTCATGATTTTCCAGATGATAGAAGAGTTAGGGATGCAACTTGTTAGTTTAGTGATTTTGCTTCTGTTTGGTGGAGAGAACATTGTCGCAAACATCCTAATAATATTCCTGCCACTTGGGGAGCTTTGAAACTGATAATGGGTCAACATTTTGTTCCCGGTTATTACCAACATGACTTGCTAAATAAACTACAACGCTTGAACCAAGGATCCAAATATATGGAAGAGTATTATCAAGAATTGCAAATGGGCATGTTACGTTGTGGTTTAGTTGAGACTGTGGAAGTCTCTATGGCTAGGTTCTTGGGTAGATTGAATAGAGAAATTTATGACATACTTGCTTATAAGGAATATAATTCAATGACCCATTTATTACATCTTGCTATACCCACTGAACATGAAGTGCAGGGTCATTCGAGAATGCGCTCTAATTTTTCTGTAGGTCATACTTCCACATGGGCGCCACACACCCCTGCTGCCTGATACATCTCCAATGTATCTATAATTTTTGATTGCTCCATGATATATTATCTTTTGTTTTGGACATTATTGGGTTTTATTATCCACTTTTATTTTGGGGACTAACCTACTAACCGGAGGCCCAGCCCAGAATTGCTATTTTCTTGCCTATTTTATGGTTTCGAAGAAAAGTAATATCAAACGGAGTCCAAACAGAATGAAACCTT
>NC_041380.1:23475841-23481557 GCF_002162155.2 Triticum dicoccoides
CACGGAGGGCTTCTACATCAACACCATAGCCTCTCCGATGAAGTCTGAGTAGTTTACCTCAGACTTATGAGTCCATACTTATTAGCTAGATGGCTTCTTCTCTCTTTTTGGATCTCAATACAAAGTTCTCCCCCTCTCTTGTGGAGATCTATTCGATGTAATCTTCTGTTTGCGGTGTGTTTGTTGAGACCGATGAATTGTGGGTTTATGATCAAGTTTATCTATGAACAATATTTGAATCTTCTCTGAATTCTTTTATGTATGATTGGTTATCTTTGCAAGTCTCTTCGAATTATCAGTTTGGTTTGGCCTACTAGATTGATCTTTCTTGCAATGGGAGAAGTGCTTAGCTTTGGGTTCAATCTTGCGGTGTCCTTTCCCAGTGGCAGTAGGGGCAGCAAGGCACGTATTGTATTGTTGCCATCGAGGATAACAAGATGGGGTTTTCATCATATTACATGGGTTTATCCCTCTACATCATGTCATCTTGCTTAAGGCGTTACTCTGTTCTTATGAACTTAATACTCTAGATGCATGCTGGATAGCGGTCGATGTGTGGAGTAATAGTAGTAGATGCAGGCAGGAGTCGATCTACTTGTCTTGGACGTGATGCCTATATACATGATCATACCTAGATATTCTCATAAATATGCTCAATTATGTCAATTGCTCAATAGTAATTCGTTCACCCACCGTAAAATACTTATGCTCTCGAGAAAAGCCACTAGTGAAACCTATGGCCCCCGGGTCTATCTTCATCATATTAATCTTCCAACACTTTGTTATTTTCATTGCCCTTTTATTTTACATTGCATCTTTATCATAAAAATACCAAAAATATTATCTTATCATATCTATCATATCTCACTCTCGTAAGTTACCGTGTAGGGATTGACAACTAATAACCCACAAGTATAGGGGATCGCAACAGTTTCGAGGGTAGAGTATTCAACCCAAATTTATTGATTCGACACAAGGGGAGCCAAAGAATATTCTCAAGTATTAGCAGCTGAGTTGTCAATTCAACCACACCTGGAAACTTAATATCTGCAGCAAAGTGTTTAGTAGCAAAATAATATGATAGTAGTGGTAACGGTAACAAAAGGTAACAATAGTAAAAGCAATGTTTTTGGTATTTTGTAGTGATGATAGCAATAGCAACGGAAACGTAAATAAGCGAAGAACAATATATGAAAAGCTCGTAGGCAATGGATCGGTGATGGAGAATTATGCCGGATGCGGTTCATCATGTAACAGTCATAACCTAGGGTGACACAGAACTAGCTCCAGTTCATTGATATAATGTAGGCATGTATTCCGAACATAGTCATACGTGCTTATGGAAAAGAACTTGCAAGACATATTTTGTCCTACCCTCCCGTGGCAGCGGGGTCCTTACGGAAACTAAGGGATATTAAGGTCTCCTTTTAATAGAGAACCGGAACAAAGCATTAACACATAGTGAATACATGAACTCCTCAAACTAAGGTCATCACCGGTAAGTATCCCGATCATTGTCACTTCGGGGTTAACAGATCATAACACATAATAGGTGACTATAGACTTGCAAGATAGGATCAAGAACACTCATATATTGATGAAAACATAATAGGTTCAGATCTGAAATCATGGCCCTCGGGCCCTAGTGACAAGCATTAAGCATAGCAAAGTCATAGCAACATCAATCTCAGAACATAGTGGATACTAGGGATCAAACCCTAACAAAACTAACTTGATTACATGATAGATCCCATCCAACCCATCACCGTCCAGCAAGCCTACGATGTAATTACTCACGCACGGCGGTGAGCATCATGAAATTGGTGATGGAGGATGGTTGATGATGACGATGGCGACGGATTCCCCTCTCCGGAGCCCCGAACGGACTCCAGATCAGCCCTCCCGAGAGGTTTTAGGGCTTGGCGGCGGCTCCGTATCGTAAAACGCGATGATTTCTTCTCTTTGATTTTTTTCTCCCCGAAATTCAATATATGGAGGTGGAGTTGGAGTCGGAGAGGCAACAGGGGGCCCACGAGGTAGGGGTGCGCCCCCCACCCTCGTGGCAAGGTGGTGGCCCCCTGGTCTTCATCTTTTGCAGGTATTTTTCTTATTTTCTGAAAAGTGTCTCCGTGAAGTTTCAGGTCATTCTGAGAACGTTTGCTCCTGCACATAAATAACACCATAGTAATTCTGCTAAAAACAGCGTCAGTCCGGGTTAGTTCCATTCAAATCATGCAAGTTAGAGTCCAAAACTGTTGGGGAACGTAGCAGAAATTCAAAATTTTCCTACCGTGTCACCAAGATCTATCTATGGAGAAACTAGCAACGAGGGGAAGGAGAGTGCATCTACATACCCTTGTAGATCGCTAAGCGGAAGCGTTCAAGTGAACGGGGTTGATGGAGTCGTACTCGTCGTGATCCAAATCACCGATGACCAAGTGCCGAACGCACGGCACCTCCGCGTTCAACACACGTACAGCCCGGTGACGTCTCCCATGCCTTGATCCAGCAAGGAGAGAGGGAGAGGTTGAGGAAGACTCCATCCAGCAGCAGCACAACGGCGTGGTGGTGGTGGAGGAGCATGGCAATCCTGCAGGGCTTCGCCAAGCACCACGGGAGAGGAGAAGGACTTGGGAGAGGGGAGGGCTGCACCAAAGGCAAAGGTATGGCTGCCCTCCCACCCATATAGGGGCAAGGGAGAGGGGGGGCGCAGCCTTGGCCCTTCCTCCAAGGAAGGGTGTGGCTAGGGAGGAGTCCCTCCTCCCCAAGGCACCTCGGAGGTGCCTTCCCCCTTTAGGACTCTTCCTTTCCTTATCCCTTGGTGCATGGGCCTCTTGGGGCTGGTGCCCTTGGCCCATATAGGCCAAGGCTCACCCCTTTACAGCCCATGTGGCCCCCCGGGGCAGGTGGCCCCACCCGGTGGACCCCCGGGACCCTTTAGGTGGTCCCGGTACAATATCGGTGACCCCGAAACTTGTCCGGTGACCAAAACAGGACTTCCCATATATAATTCTTTACCTCCGGACCATTCCGGAACTCCTCGTGACGTCCGGGATCTCATCCAGGACTCCGAACAACATTCGGTAACCACATACAAACTTCCTTTATAACCCTAGCATCATCGAACCTTAAGTGTGTAGACCCTACGGGTTCGGGAGACATGCAGACATGACCGAGACGTTCTCCGGTCAATAACCAATAGCGGGATCTGGATACCCATGTTGGCTCCCACATGTTCCACGATGATCTCATCGGATGAAACACGATGTCAAGGACTTAATCAATCCCGTATACAATTCCCTTTGTCTATCGGTACGATACTTGCCCGAGATTCGATCGTCGGTATCCCGATACCTTGTTCAATCTCGTTACCGGCAAGTCTCTTTACTCGTTCCGTAACACATCATCCCGTGATCGACTCCTTGGTCACATTGTGCACATTATGATGATGTCCTACCGAGTGGGCCCAGAGATACCTCTCCGTCACACAGAGTGACAAATCCCAGTCTCGATTCGTGCCAACCCAACAGACACTTTCGGAGATACCCGTAGTGTACCTTTATAGCCACCCAGTTACGTTGTGACGTTTGGCACACCCAAAGCACTCCTACGGTATCCGGGAGTTGCACAATCTCATGGTCTAAGGAAATGATACTTGACATTAGAAAAGCTTTAGCATACGAACTAGACGATCTAGTGCTATGCTTAGGATTGGGTCTTGTCCATCACATCATTCTCCTAATGATGTGATCCCGTTATCAACGACATCCAATGTCCATGGTCAGGAAACCGTAACCATCTATTGATCAACGAGCTAGTCAACTAGAGGCTTACTAGCGACATGGTGTTGTCTATGTATCCACACATGTATCTGAGTTTCCTATCAATATAATTCTAGCATGGATAATAAACGATTATCATGAACAAGGAAATATAATAATAATCAATTTATTATTGCCTCTAGGGCATATTTCCAACAAAAACAAGGGAAAAAGTGTTTGGAAAAGTAGATACGTTGGAGACGTATCAACTCCCCCAAGCTTAAACCTTTGCTTGTCCTCAAGCAATTCAGTTGACAAACTGAAAGTGATAAAGAAAAACTTTTACAAAATCTGTTTGCTGTTGTGGTTGTAAATATGTAAAGCCAGCATTCAAGTTTTCAACAAAGATTATAACTGACCACATTCGCAATAACGCTTAGGTCTCAAGTTTACTCATATCAATGGCATAATCAACTAGTGAGGCATAATAATAAATCTCGGATGACAACACTTTCTCAAAACAATCATAATATGATATAACAAGGTGGTATCTCGCTAGCCCTTTATGACAGGTTCAAACAAGCATGGCAAAAATGCATATGGTAAACAGATCTCAGACTTAGTGAAATTAACACTTGTCTGGAATTTCAGATCAGGTAGCACTCTTTGGAGCAACAAAACTACATGCTACAGGACCTGAACATGGCAAAGTAAAACATGACATGGAGCTACTCAAAAAGCTTAACAAAAGTCCCTTAGTGACCTTGAGCCAAAAGGGATCAGAAAACACATTTACAAGCATGTGAACATAGCAAAAGCATAATCAGTTTTCAGACTTAGTGAAAGCTGGCACATGCTGAAACATATCTCAAGTAGGCATGTTTACGAGCTCGATGCACTCACTACGGAGCAAGTCATGAAAAGCTAAGCATACCTCCCTCAAGAACACACAAAATTCAAGCTAGACATGGTAAGAACAATAGCATAGCATGCACGGATCATCTACAACATCATCGGCAAAATTGCAAACAAGTTGACAATCTGCCCAGATTCACGAAGTAGCAAAAGTAGAGCTCGATTGACTCAAGCTAAGGTGCTCCATAATTGCAAACAAAGACATGGATAGATAGAGCACTACAAGATTAATAAAACATCCTTACGGATCATCCTCAAAAGAGGCACGGATCACTCGGAAACAACATGAACATATGGCATCATGAGATAAACAGGTCAAGGACTTGGTGGAAATGCTAAGTTCCTGAAAACAGAGTTACCAAGTGCCTCACTTGGCAAGCTTGTGCTAGTCACCACACACATCACAAAAATACATGGGTTGCACCTCTGCAAAGATGACAAAACCCTTAACAAAACATATGTAGAACATCAGGGCATATCATGCACACAATAATCATGGAAAAAATGACAAATGCCTAAATGGAGTAGTAGATCTGACAAATATCTCAAGTAGCCCTCTTCTAACAGCATTTCGGGCATCAAGATGAACTAAAATGAAAATGATGCAATGGAATGAAATGATGTACTCTCTGAGATGAACATTTTGATATACTATATGCACAAAACGGGGTTACGGATGCAAAGCTACGGCACGATGAACAGGGCAACATAGGCTAGGGTTTCGAGAGAAAGTCAACCCTCAGATCCAGATTGGGATCCGGCGCGATTTGCGAAGTTCGCCGGAGCTGTTCGTCGGAGAAGAAACCCGAGGTGGCCGGACTTGACGCGGGGGCGGCCGGAGATGACGAGGAGGACGGCGGAGGGCGGCGGGGCCACCGGAGACGACGAGCAGGCGAGGCGCGGCCGGGTCGCCGGCGTTGAGGAGCCGCGGCGGCTGGATGCGGCGGTGCCGGCGATGGCGCACGGTGGAGCTAGGCAGCGAGAGGCGCGACGATGGCGGCGGCGGTGCAAGGGGCCGGCGACGGGGAAGAGGAGGCGCG
>NC_041380.1:23481944-23499599 GCF_002162155.2 Triticum dicoccoides
GGAGGCGAATGGTGGAGCGCCACGTGGCGGCGGCGGGGGCGGATCCGGACGTGTCCGATCAGTGGCGATTTGTCCGGCGGCGCGCGATGTTGAGATCTATGGTTAGGGGGAGGGGAGACCCGGGATTTACGAGAGGGGGTCTATATATAGGCATAGAGGGAGCTAGGAGAGTCCAAATGAGGTGCGGTTTTCGGCCACGCGATCTTGATCGAACGCTCTAGATGATGGAGAAGGTTTAGGTGGGTTTTGGGCCAAATTATAGGGGTGTTGGGCTGCAACACACACGAGACCTTTTCGGTCCCTCGGTTAACCGTTGGAGTATCAAACGAAGTCCAAATGATACGAAACTTGACAGGCGGTCTACCGGTAGTAAACCAAGGCCGCTTGGCAAGTCTTGGTCCAATCCGTAAATGTTTAATCCCCACACACGAAAGAAAGCTAGAAATGACCACCGGAGGAGAACGAAGCGCCGGAATGCAAAACGGACAACGGGGAAAATGCTCGAATGCATGAGATGAACACGTATGCAAATGTAATGCACATGATGACATGATAAGAGATACATGACAACAATAACAACACACGAAGACAAAACCCGAACCCGAGAAAATAAAATAACTTAACGCCGGAAACGGCAAGAGTTGGAATACATATTGGGAAAGTCATATCGGGGGTGTTACATAGGTGCATCTAAATTATTTATCTGAGAATCTTGCTCAATTCTCTTAGGATGGCCTTCAGGATACAAAGGTTCCTGAGTCATTCTACCACCTCTATTCATAACTCTAACAACATTATCATTATTCTTATTATTCAATTCATTGAGCAAATCATTTTGAGCTTTAAGTACTTGTTCTACTTGAGTGGTAACCATAGAAGCATGTTTACTAATAAGTTTAAGTTCACCTTTGACATTAGTCATATAATCACCCACGTGTCCAAGCATATTTGAATTGTATTTTAATTGTCTACCAAAATAAGCATTAAAATCTTCTTGCTTAGCCATAAATTTATCAAACTCATCTAAGCATGGGCTAGCAAATTTAGTAAATGGGATTACAGCTTTATCATATCTATAGAGAGAATTTACCTTTACTACCTGTGTCAGGTTATCAAGACCATGAGTTTCTTCAATAGGTAAAGGATTTGGATTATATGTTTCTTCAATAGGCGGTAAATTAAGACCATGTATTTCTTCAATAGGAGGTATATTCTTAACATCTTCAGCTTTAATACTCTTTTCTTTCATAGATTTCTTTGCCTCTTGCATATCTTCAGGACTGAGAAATAGAATACCCCTCTTCTTCGGAGTTGGTTTAGGAATAGGCTCAGGAATTGGCTCCGGAGGTGTCCAATTATTTTCATTTGTCAACATATTATTCAATAGAATTTCAGCTTCATCCGGTGTTCTTTCCCTGAAAATAGAACAAGCACAACTATCCAGGTAATCTCTGGAGGCATCGGTTAGTCCATTATAAAAGATATCAAGTATTTCATTTTTCTTAAGAGGATGATCAGGCAAAGCATTAAGTAAAAGCCTCCCCCAAGCTTGTGGGAGACTCTTTTCTTTAATTTGCACAAAATTATATATATCCCTTAAAGCAGCTTGTTTCTTATGAGCAGAGAGATATTTAGCAGAGAAGTAATAAATCATATCCTGGGGACTACGCACACAACCAGGATCAAGAGAATTAAACCATATCTTAGCATCACCCTTTAATGAGAACGGGGATATTTTAAGGATATAAAAGTAGCGAGTTCTCTCATCTTTAGTGAACAGGGTGGCTATATCATTTAGTTTAGTAAGATGTGCCACAACCGTTTCAGATTCCTAACCATGAAAAGGATCAGATTCAACCAAAGTAATTATATCAGGATCAACAGAGAATTCATAATCCTTATCAGTAACAAAGATAGGTGAAGTAGCAAAAGCAGGGTCAGGTTTCATTCTAGCATTTAGAGATTGCTTACTCCATTTAGCTAATAATTTTTTAAGTTCAGTTCTATTTCTGCAAGCTAAAATAGCTAAAGAAGCATCTTGATCAAAAACATAACCCTTAGGAATGGCAAGTGGTTCTTCATCATCACTTTCATCAGTATCATCAGATTCAATATTTTCAATTTCTCTAGCCCTAGAAAGTTGTTCATCAAGAAAAGCACTAAGTGGCATAGTAGTATCAGGCTTCGAGGTAGTTTCATCATAAGTATCATGCATAGCAGAAGTGGGATCATCAACAACATGCGACATATCAGAACGAATAGCAGAAGCAGGTGTAGGTGTCGCAAGCTTACTCAAAACAGAAGGTGAATCAAGTGCAAAGCTAGATGGCAGTTCCTTACCTCCCCTCGTAGTTGAGGGATAGATCTTGGTTTTTGGATCTCTCAAGTTCTTCATAATGATAAGCAGATATATATCCCAAGTGACTCAAAGAATACAGCTATGCTCCCCGACAACGGCGCCAGAAAATAGTCTTGATAACCCACAAGTATAGGGGATCGGAACAGTTTTCGAGGTAGAGTATTCGACACAAGGGGAGCCAAAGAATATTCTCAATATTAGCAGCTGAGTTGTCAATTCAACCACACCTGGAAACTTAATATCTGCAGCAAAGTGTTTAGTATCAAAATAATATGATAGTAGTGGTAACGGTAACTAAAGGTAACAGTAGTAAAAGCAATGTTTTTGGTATTTTGTAGTGATGATAGCAATAGCAATGGAAAAGTAAATAAGCGAAGAACAATATATGAAAAGCTCGTAGGCAATGGATCGGTGATGTAGAATTATGCCGGATGCGGTTCATCATGTAACAGTCATAACCTAGGGTGACACAGAACTAGCTCCAGTTCATTGATATAATGTAGGCATGTATTCCGAACATAGTCATACGTGCTTATGGAAAAGAACTTGCATGACATCTTTTGTCCTACCCTCCCGTGGCAGTGGGGTCCCTACGGAAACTAAGGGATATTAAGGTCTCCTTTTAATAGAGAACCGGAACAAAGCATTAACACATAGTGAATACATGAACTCCTCAAACTAAGGTCATCACCGGTAAGTATCCCGATTATTGTCACTTCAGGGTTAACAGATCATAACACATAATAGGTGACTATAGACTTGCAAGATAGGATCAAGAACACTCATATATTGATGAAAACATAATAGGTTCAGATCTGAAATCATGGCCCTCGGGCCCTAGTGACAAGCATTAAGCATAGCAAAGTCATAGCAACATCAATCTCAGAAGATAGTGGATACTAGGGATCAAACCCTAACAAAACTAACTTGATTACATGATAGATCCCATCCAAACCATCACCGTCCAGCAAGCCTACGATGTAATTACTCATGCACGGCGGTGAGCATCATGAAATTGGTGATGGAGGATGGTTGATGATGACGATGGCGACGGATTCCCCTCTCCGGAGCCCCGAACGGACTCCAGATCAGCCCTCCCGAGAGGTTTTAGGGCTTGGCGGCGGCTCCGTATCGTAAAACGCGATGATTTCTTCTCTTTGATTTTTACCTTGGTTCTCAAAAACTGAGGGAAATGCTTACGCTACTTTGCTGCATAACCCTTTCCTCTTCAAGGGAAAACCAACACAGTGCTTAAGAGGTAGCACTGCCCAGTCCACTCGCACCTCTACAACAACACCTCCAACCTCTCGATCGGAGCCTACTTCATCAACTTCAGCATCACACACTTTGGCACCAATGAATGGTACAACACCAACTCCAACAAAAAGTTTGCCATCATCATCCGCTTCTTCCAAAAGAACAAAGGATATCCAGTGCCACACTTGTAAGGGATTTGTCCATGTCATAAAGGAGTGTCCTAATAAGCATTTATTGATCATTCGTGAAGACGGCGAGTACGACTCCGCTAGTGATTTTGATGAAGACAAATACGCCTTGCTCGGTGCACATGAAGACGATGACAAAAGACCGTCACAAGAGGAAGAATATGGGATCGCCAAAGATGCCAATAAGTACATGCATCTTATATCACATCATGTACTTAGTGCTCAGATTTTCAAAGCAAAGAAGGATCAATGTCACAACTTCTTCCACATCAAAGGAGTCATCAAGGATCATTCTGTTCACATAATCATTGATGGGGGGAGTTCTAACAATTTATCAAGCATTGACATGGTGGAGAAGCTCTCCCTACCTTCCCGACAACGTCCACATCCTTACTTACATTCAATGGTTCAATGATGGTGGAAAAGTAAAGGTAACACACATGGTGAGAATTCCTTTTTCTTTAGGTTCACTATTGTCGGCGTCCTAGGAACGGGGGTATCCAGACTTGCCTCCCTGCGGCCCAAGGCGTGGCTCCACCAACGGCCTGGTATGGCCATCTTCAGCAGCAACCACTCAAGACCCTCGCGAGGGGCCAAGCCTCGCGAGGCGGACGACACCAAGACCTCCGCAGGGTCGGCCTCACTAGGCTGGCTCCCAAGGAGAGGAGATATCTATGCAAGGGCACCTCACGAGGTTCACGTGACGTGAGCCATGACGACCAAGGCCAGGCGGGCGCCAGCGGGCACAGAGTACCAGTTTCCTCTTTGGTGCTAAAAGGGCAAGCGCAGGTGAGGAATCCCGAGACATCAGGCAAAGGTTTTCATATCGGTGCAACGAGACCAAGACCAGCAGGACGGCAGGAAGGAGGTCACCGCGGAGCCCACGGCGGCGTCATCACCAGAGCCTTTGGAAGGAGAAGACCACCTTTTGTCAGGATAGCTTGTACTAGTTGTCTTCCTTCAAACTTGGTCGTTCTAGGATCCCTTCCCGCCTAACATTTGGTAAGAGGACCAAGGCCTCCATAAATAGGACTAGCCACCCACATAGGAAGGGGACGGATCATCTGGATCTCCCTCACACACACCAGCTCACCGAGCTCAAGAATACTTCACCTCAGGAGGCTGTTTTTACCTTGTACTAGTTCATCCTCATCCTACAAGGCAATCCACCACACCACACTGGAGTAGGGTATTACACCACAATGGTGACCTGAACCAGTATAAACCCTCGTGTCTCTTGTTCTCTGGGTTCGTCGATCTAGGCTTAGAGATCGTGGTGCGAGCAAGCTAGGGAGAGAGATCTTCGTGCACACCCCAGTGTTTGAACCTCAAGGGTTTGCTGGAACCCGTAATCCAACATCTATTGACTATGATATTGTGCCTATGCAAGCTTGTTCTATGTTACTAGGAAGGCCATGCCAGTATGATAAATAATGCTTATATGGTGGTAGAACTAATCAGTATAGTCTCACACAAAAAGGAAAGAAATCATTCTACACCCTATGTCTCTTGAGCAAATTTTAAAAGATGATCCTGCTAGGGCTAGTAGAGACACAAATACTGAGCATACTAAATCTAAAAAACTAAAAGTTATTGATGAGTTAGAACAATTTAGTAAGATGCACAAATCTGATCCTAGCACATCTAAAGAAATTAAATTGAAAGGTGCTTCTTTCTTAGCTACACGTGCTAAAATTTCCGAGTTAGATGTTCAAACTGATGAATGTTATGCTCTTAATTGCAAAGAAGTTTTCTTTTCATTTGAGGACATGCCTTCTTCTTTGCCTCTTATTGTCGCTGACCTTTTGAAGGTATCATGATGTTTTCCCGAAGGAAGTACCACTGGGGCTGCCACCTATGAGAGGAATTGAACACCAAATTGACTTGATACCTCATGCCTCACTACCCAACAGTGTGCTATATTAGACTAATCTAGAGGAGACTAAGGAGATTCAGTGACAAGTTTAAAAACTACTCGATATAGGTAAATCGCTAATCACTTAGTCCCTGTGTTGTACCCATTTTACTTGTTCCCAAAAAGGACGGTAGTTCGCGTATGTGTGTTCACTGTAGAGCCATCAATAATATTACAATTTGATATCATCATCCTATTCCTAGATTAGATGACATGCTTGATAAACTCAGTGGCTCCGTTGTGTTTTCTAAAGTGGACTTGCGTACTAGCTACCATCAAATTCGTATAAAACTAGATGATAAATGGAAAACTACTTTCAAAACTAAAATTTGTTTATATGAATGGTTAGTAATGCCTTTTGGATTGACTAATGCACCTGTTACTTTTGTGGGACTAATGAATGATGTTTTGCGAGATTTTGTTAGACGATTTGTGGTAGTATACTTCGATGATATTCTGATTTATAATAAGTCACTAAAGAAACACTTGGACCATTTGCATGTTGTTTTTTCTGCTCTGTGTGATGCACTTTTATTTGGTAATATCAAGAAGTGTACTTTTTGCATGGATCGAGTTGCTTTTTTGGCTATGTTGTGAAATTATTTATGTAATTTTTTTTGGCTATGGTGCATCGCACATGTCTGGCTCGCTGGAAACTGTTGATTCCAGCGGTCCTGACTGGCACTACAAGAAATATGTCAACTTGTGACCTTGACTATTGGTCAGTGAAAGGTCATTATTTTCATTTGCAACCTTTTTGTGACCAAAAACAGAAGGTCAAAAGCTGGCAGTCGTAAATTGAAATTAACGACCTTCTCTGTGAGAAGGTCGTAGACGTTTATGACCAAAATATGCCTACTGGTTTGTTTTGGTCACTAGCAACCTCCCCAGGCCACGTAGGCATCCAGCGTGGCAAGCTGATGTGGCACAAGATTCAGCCCGGTCCAATTCGGTTTTCTACATGGGCCTAGCCCATTAGTTCAGCCTTTCTATATATTTTTTTCCTGACAATTTTTTGTCAGACTTCATGGGCCAAGCCCAACAATTCAGTCTTTTATTTATTTCTTGGTCGTGGCCTTTTAACATTTGTTTGGGCCTAGGCCATTATATTTTGTTGCTGGTCCCACCAATCAGATGGATACCACTTGTCATAATCTCACACATTAGACCCACGTGACAGAAAATTCAAAAGCGATTTCATAAGTGGGCTCCATGAGTCAGGTTCCATTTCATACACTTTGAAACCACATAATGAATATTTCAAACAGAACATAACAAATGTAGTTCGTCAAAGAAGGATAAATAAGTCAACTACAATCTTTACATAGTCTATTACAATATTATTCAAATCTTTCCAGTCTATTACACATAAGACAGAACATATAACTCTTTGCTACACGGCTTTGAACTTCAAATATACTTCCTAGTTCACTTTGTTGGAGCTCTTGTAAATGAGAGGAAACACCATTTTCGGGTATGTTTGTAGAGGCTGAACCAAAGCATCTAACAATAAACCAAAAGAGTTAGAAACAAAATAAAAACAAATATACAAAGCAGATAGGGACTAAATCCTGAAGTATATGTACATGTAACAACCACAACGAATAGCTAGTTAAGAGCAAAATAGAATAATCTTACAACAGAATATAACCACACGTCACCTCTATCTATTCTGTGTGTATAAGTAAAGAAAATTATGTACCAATAATTATATTATGGGACGGAGGGAGTAGTACATATGATTACTTTCAGGTCATAATTTTTCTTCACCTACAGTCTACTCCTATATTCAGGGAACCTTAGTCAGGTATCACTAGTGATCACAGAACAAAACAAAACAAAATAAAGGTGTTGGCTATATAAGTGAAGACTATTCGTGGCTTTTTAGAATGTACAATAAACCAACAAGGACTTACAAGTTGCAAATAATCAAAACATAGTAGCCACTGAACCTTGCAAAACACATATTGTGGCATAGTTCATCGAAAAGAAAGATGATCGCAATAACAATTAACAAGATTGTGGTGGCCAGAAGACCACCACCACAGATGCATCTTAACAAGATTGTGATCGCAATAACAATTAACAAGATTGTGATGTACGCTATCAGGGAAGAGGGGGAGGGAGATGGAGGAGCTACCTACCGCGGTCGCAATGTAAGCAGAGGAGCAAACCCCTCCTGCCCCTCCCCCATGAGCAGGACATGGCTACCGGCTGGGCACGCCCCTACTCCTCCGCCTCCTTGATAAGGAGACCCCCTTCCCCTACTGCTGCTTGGCGCGCCGCATCACTAGCCACCTCCTCATGCAAGAAGTACGCAATAAATAGACAGACGGTCAATGAGGTACATTTTCACAGCAACAGAAGCTTAAAATTAACAGAAATACACACATCAAATGAAGTCACTAAGATACTTAAGTGCACCATATGGTGTAGAATTATGTGGGATATAATTGCAACACATGAATCAAAAGAGGAATAACATCATCACCAAGAGTTTCTGATGATAAGCATAGCTCCCTACAAAAAAAGAACTAAGGGCACAATGACTCAAGCATGCAGACCACAATATTCAAAGCAAAAGCAAGCGGGCAGTATGAGCTACCTACTGGCAAAGTATAAAACCCGAATCATATAGTATAAATGAATCAAGAAACCAAGAACTGACAATGAGAACTGCATACTAATGCACCAGATGATCAACATCAAGCGTAGTATATTCACATAAGTTTGCTTATTCGGTAAATTATTGTATACAAATAGCTTCAGTTGAAACTTATACAAAGATTAAGCACTTTCAACTGCCAGATCTAGACCCATAGTCTGCTTGTTGCAATGTCACATTCCTAGAAGCATATAGTTACAGAACAGAAGCAATTTTAGTTACCCAGGTACCCACGACACAACCCCACTACATCAAAGAACTGCAATGTGAAATTCAAAGAAGAAAAAGCTAAACAATGTGTATAACTATGACCAGCTGATGTTATGATGGCTTCCACATTTGAAAAACAGATATCCTCATGTTATGGGTAAGAACCCAGCAGTATACTGTGTTGATCACAATTTCAACAGTTCTAGACAAATCTATCAACATAAATCATATTAAACTGATGGAAGAATTTGTTCCCAATTTACTTTTTGTTAGAAGCTAAACATTTATATCAAGCGCAGTATATGATGAACTAACCTTGTTATGACTAGTTGTGTTGTACTAGTATGCTAACGTAACCCAGGACAGACGGACGTCGCCTAGCCATGGTATTTTGGTTTGGAAACCAAAGCAAGCAGAATACTCCTATATGTATAGGAAGTTGGGAACTAGTACTAGACAGAGCATGGAAAACTGACACAATGTGTTGGTGCATTCATGGTCAGTCTATCTGACAGTAGAAGAGTTTGAAAACATGATTTTACATGCAATGGATGCACAGGCGCGCACATACAAAGAGATGGAGAGAGAGATTGCTAGCTAGAGCCGGTTTGAGTCATCCAAAATTGAACAATTTCAGACATGGCATCCACATTCTATATGCATCCAGAAATCATCAGCCTGTATGCTCTAGTCCGGTACCATATCCCCACAAAAACCATGTGGACCAAAGGTGCAAGCACGAAACCAGGATCTATGTGAAATTTCTATCTATGCACCATATTGCTGGATAATTCATGGAGCAAGAAGAAATACAAAGACAACATCTGATGATGCGCTAACAAATCAGCTGCTTCATCCATCCAGATCATGGGTGGCGTGATAGAAGAAGAGACTACCTGGACGTCCTCGACGGCGGCACGGAGGTCGGGCGAGTCCTTGACGGCCTTGATGTGGTCGACACCGTTCCAGACGATGTCAAGCCTATCGACGATGCACTCGAGCGGGTGGACGAAGCACTCCCACGCCGGCTCCATGCCCTTCTTGAGCTCCTCCAGCTCGCCCTCCTGCGAGCGACCACAACCACATACGGTCAGATCCGGACGGGCGATGAGCGGGTGAACGAACGGGGATCAGGGGAAGGTGGATAAGGGCGTACGAGGCGGGCGAGGAGCGCGCAGTTCCCGGGACGGACGTGCGCGGGCTCGACGCGGTCGAAGGGCGGGAAGTCGAAGTCGGCGAGCAGCGGGTTGCTTCTGATGTCGGTGTCCGCCATGGCGTCGGAGGTGGCGGTGCAGTAGGCAGAGCAGGCGGGGTGGCGGAAGGGAGGGTGGCCGGAGTAGGGGAGGCGGGGGCGGCGGCAGTGGAGGGACCTGCCGGCAAGGTGAGAAAGCCGGCGTGTCGATCTGGATCGGGGAGGAGGCGGCGACGCATTGGATCTAGATCGGGGAGGAGACGGCGGCGCGTTGGATAGGGGAGGAGGCGTTCCGCGTCCTGTGAGAGGGAACCAGATGGGAGAGGAGAGGCCGTCGGCGGCGAGGTGTGGGAGGGACGAGGCAGTGGGTGGGTGGCGGCGTGCGGAGGCAAGGAGGCACGGGTGGGGCGCGAGGGACACTAGGGTTTGGAGTTTGGACGAGGGGGCTGAGAGGGAAGAGGCCACGAGGGATGAGAGTGTGAGGGGGACGAGGGCTGCCGTCGGATCCGGGAGTATCCGACGGTATCTGACCCATGATCCGCGTGAGATGCATGTGAACCAATCAGAACACAGTAAACATTTTGAAGATGTCATGACCATTCAAATTGGTCGTAATTGATTAAAAATAAGTTATTTTCACAAGAAAAGTATTTTCTATTCTTTGAGTAACAATAATTGTTCTTTTTTGTGAAAAAACTACCAAATATTTGTTGCAAAATGGCACCACATCATTTTTAGAAATCATTATACCACATTTTATGCACAATTGACCAAATGGTGGGGTGTGAAAAGTTTTTATCCACCTCTCGTCAAAAAGATAAATTTCTAACGATTCAATAGGAAACGGTTCAAATTTGAACTGTAGCTGCCTCATAGTTTGTTATTTATTTTTTGCAAAATTCATTTTAGGTACAAAGTATCTATTTAATCAGAGAAACACCAAAAGTTTTCCAAGATTCAACCACTAGCTAGGAACGGTCACGCCCGCCGTTTTGACCGCATTTTGAAACAGGCATGAAAAATTCAAAAAATTGGAAAACCTTTGCATTGTGTCATTATATGTGGCCAAGTTACCGCTAAAAATAATAAACTTGTAATACGATAACTTCTTTAAAAAAGTGTTCTCAGAAATGAGCTATCATGTGTGACGATTCATGGCTTTCAAGCCAAATGATCAATCTTATGGCAACATTCATGGCATAGTTTGTTCAAATGATCTCATATTGTGCACAAGGGTGCATATTGGAATTCCAAACAATGTTGCCTAAGAGAGTTTTCATTTTCTTTGAATAGAAAATTCATTTTCCATTTTCTGAGTGCTTGAAATGAGTTTTTTTGTGAAGAACCTACCAAATAATTGTTGCAAAATTGGACCAAATCAATTTTCTAAAATACTAGGACATATTCAATGCACAATTGACAAAATGGTTGGGTGTAAAAAGGTTTGATCCACCTCTCGTGAAAAAGACAAATTCCTGCCGATTCAGTTGGAAGCGGGTCAAATTTGAACTGTAGCTGCCTTATAGTTTGCTCTTTATTTTTTCCAAAAATCATTTTAGGTACATAAGTACCTATTTAATCAGAGAAACACCAAAAAAATTCCAAGATTCAACCACTAGCTAGGAACGGTCATGCCCGCCGTTTTGACCGCATATTGGAACAGGCATAAAAAATTCAAAAAAATCAAAAAATTGGGAAACCTTCGCATTGTGTCATCATATGTGACCAAGTTTTCAGGAAAAATAACAAACTTGTAAAATGGCAATTATTTAAAAAAGTGTTCTCAGAAATGAGCATTATGGGTGAAGATTCATGGCTTTTAAGCCAAATGATCAATCTTACGGCCACATTCATGGCATAGTTTGTTCAAATGATCTCATATTATGCACAAGGGTGCATATTGGACGGCAAACAATGTTGCCTAAGGAAGTTTTCATTTTCTTTGGACGAAAAAACCATTTTCCATTTTTCGAGTGCCTGAAAGGAGGGTTTTTTATGAAGGACCTCCCAAATAATTGTTGCAAAATTGGACCAAATCAATTTTCTAAAATACTAGGACATATTTAATGCACAATTGACAAAATGGTTGGTTGTAAAAAGGTTTGATCCACCTCTCGTGAAAAAGACAAATTCCCGCCGATTTAGTTGGAAGCGGGTCAAATTTGAACTGCAGCTGCCTCATAGTTTGCTATTTATCTTTTCCAAAAATCATTTCTAGGTACATAAGTACCTATTTAATCAGAGAAACACCAAAAAAATTCCAAGATTCAACCACTAGCTAGGAACGGTCATTCCCGCCGTTTTGACCGCATTTTGAAACGGGCATAAAAAATTCAAAAATAATCAAAAAATTGGGAAACCATCGCATTGTGTCATAATATGTGACCAAGTTTTCAGGAAAAATAACAAACTTGTAATATGGCAATTATTTAAAAAAACTGTTCTCAGAAATGAGCTATCATGGGTGAAGATTCATGGCTTCCAAGCCAAATGATCAATCTTATGGCCACATTCATGGCATAGTTTGTTCATATGATCTCATATTGTGCATAAGGGTGCATATTGGAATGGCAAACAATGTTGCCTAAGGGAGTTTTCATTTTCTTTGGACGAAAAAACCATTTTCCATTTTTTGAGTGCCTGAAAGGAGGTTTTTTGTGAAGGACCTCCCAAATAATTGTTGCAAAATTGGACCAAATCAATTTTCTAAAATACTAGGACATATTTAATGCACAATTGACAAAAATTTTGGGTGTAAAAAGGTTTGATCCACCTCACGTGAAAAAGACAAATTCCCGCCGATTTAGGAGAAAGCGGGTCAAATTTGAACTGCAGCTGCCTCATAGTTTGCTATTTATTTTTTCCAAAAATCATTTCTAGGTACATAAGTACCTATTTAATCAGAGAAACGCCAAAAAAATTCCAAGATTCAACCACTAGCTAGGAACGGTCATTCCCGCCGTTTTGACCGCATTTTGAAACGGGCATAAAAAATTCAAAAAATCAAAAAATTGGGAAACCTTCGCATTGTGTCATCATATGTGACCAAGTTTTCAGGAAAAATAACAAACTTGTAATATGGAAATTATTTAAAAAAAAGTGTTTTCAGAAATGAGCTATCATGGGTGAAGATTCATGGCTTTCAAGCCAAATGATCAATCTTATGGCCACATTCATGGCATAGTTTGTTCAAATGATCTCATATTGTGCACAAGGGTGCATCTTGGAATTCCAAACAATGTTGCCTAAGGGAGTTTTCATTTTCTTTGCACGAAAAATTCATTTTCCATTTTCCGAGTGCCTGAAATGAGTTTTTTTTGTGAAGGACCTACCATATATTTGTTGGAAAATTGGACCAAATAAATTTTATAAAATACTAGGACATATTTAATGCACAATTGACAAAACGGTTGGGTTTCAAAAGTTTTGATCCACCTCTGGTGAAAAAGACAAATTCCCGTCGATTCAGCAGGAAGCGGGTCAAATTTGAACTGCAGCTGCCTCATAGTTTGCTATTTATTTTTTCTAAAAATAATTTCTAGTTAAATAAGTACCTATTTAATCAGAAATACATGTTTGGTGGCGATACGTTGAGGTTTGGAAGGTGGCCGAGGGCCCCAGCTCTAGAGCGCGTAAACTCGCATGCCCGCCACGAGGTCACCGCGTGGCTGTGGCGTTGCCATGTGTTCTGGGCGGCCTAGGCATGTCTAGTGGGTTGGGCACTCCCCGGGTAGGTGCTAGGAAAAAAATTACAACAAAAGACTCTCACGAGGCGACCGATCGATGCTCAAACATGAATAAGCAGCCAAGTGTTTGATTAGCGGTACGAGAAATGCACATGGCTAATGGGCGTGAGTTTTGCCTGCGGATGATCAGTTACTAAGAAGACCGTCTTCACAAATTTTCAGCTCAAAAGGAGGAGCCTAGGTGGTACTTGCTTTGCAAAGTACCACACTGGACATAAATACAAATGTTGACGCTGGGCTCAAAATAATGAATGGATTGAGCTGGCATTTGGTGGAGGATGGTTATTTAAGCATTCGAAAGCACTGTAGAAAATGGATACTATTTGGACATGCCAAAGTGGTACTTCCTTCACAAACTGTTGTTCTGAACAAAATAGGAAAATGAATATTTTTGAATTATTTTTGAACTAGGCAAGGAAGGTTTTTTACATATTTGACGAATATATGACCCAAATAATTTATGAGATTTTTTGGGAATTTTGGGAATGACAGAAATATAGGTTGCTTCACAACCTAGGGCAAAAACTGCCACATGGACATGACACATAGGCAAAACTGATGAGGTGGCGCCTAGTCATAGCAACCCACCACAATTTACAAGGTTATGACCATCTATATTGGTCATGATCAGCTAGAAATAAGGCAGCAGACCAGTGCTATCTGCTTTATGACCATTTCGTGTAAGGAAATTACGACCTTTCTGACCAAAATGGTCGTTATAGTTTAGGGTTTGGAGCCCCCCGAACAGCTTTTGACCAATTGGTCTGAAATGGTCATAGATCTATGACCAATTCTTCCAGGGTCATTGACAGAAGGTCAGTAGTTGACATATTTCTTGTAGTGTGGGAGGTGCTTTGAGGTCCGTGCGATGCGGGCCAAACAGTGAACGCGGGTAAGCAAACAGCCCATTTCCTTTCCGCGTGGGCCTAGTTGCCCTATGTGCAAATTGTTAAATACAGTGGCGAAGCCAGTGGACGAGCGGGGGCAAGGCATGAACTCACGTACTCCCCCCCCCCCTCTTCCTCCCTCTTCCTCACTCTCTCTCCCCCTCTCCCTCACTCGGGAGGTGGGACGAAAATAAACCCGGAACGGAGACTACAAACTGAGACATTAGGAGTAGAGATCATTTAATTGATAAGAATAAATAGAAAACGGTGTTAAAAAGGAGAAACATATTAGAATACATTGAAAAACCAAAAGGACGATGTAAAGGGGGATTCGCCCTGCACCCCGGGCCTTGCCACCGAACAGGCTCAGTGGTCTAGTCCCAGCGCGGTCGTCTTCTCCTGTTCCCCGAGCCGCGTCGCTACAGAGCCGGGCTCCCGCCCGACCACCTCGCTGGCATCGAAGGGGAATGGATAAGGGTGACGCCCTTCCTTCCCTGCCCCCATGGCCTCACTCCTCCTCGATGCCCCCTCCCAAATCCACTTCTCCTCCTCGCTCGCTCGATCCCATCGATCTGGACGAAGTCAGACGCCACGGCCACCATGACCGACCCCGTCCACATGGCCACTACCCTCCCTGTGCGCTAGGAGCTTGTCGAGGAGCTCTGAATGCCTTTGCTACTTTGTCTGCGCCAACGAGATCAAGTCCAGCACCCCCGCATCGACGTCGTTGCCGTCTTCCTCAACCTTGGGCCACCGCGACATTGTCGTTCGATCTGCGCCACCCCGAGCTCCCATGTCTTCCCCTAGGGCGCCATTGACACCGCCATGATCTCCTCTTGCCTTTCCCCTGTTTCCCCTCTTGTTTGCTCTCGTTAGGTATTTCGCCGTGGCCGAGAACCGCCGTCTGTCGTGGTTCTAACTCTGACAGTGATGTAGGGGGGTGTATGGAGAGGCTAGATCTCAGCTATTGGGAAGTTGTAAACACACAAGGATTACGAGTTCAGGCCCTTCTCGGAGGAAGTAACAGCCCTACGTCTCGGTGCCCGGAGGCGGTCGATTGGATTATGTGTGTATGAATAACGGGGGTGCGAACCCTTCATACTGAGGAGGGGGTGGCTTATATAGAGTTCGCCGGCCCTCTCCTGCCCTCAGTGATGCAGGGTTTAAGGTACATTTAAGGTTGGGCGTTACTAGTAACGCCCCTAATAAAGTGCTATAATGACCATAAAGACTACTTAATAGCCGACCGTTTGCCTGCGGAGTGACTTTAGATGTCCTGGCAGTCGAGTGGTTGGCTTCATGGTCGAGTGATGGCTTCTTGGTCGAGTGTCTTGAACCCGTCGAGTGGGATACCTTGAAGTCGATTGAAAGGTGACTTCTTCTAGGGATGTCCTTGGGTAGGGCTCTTTTGGACAGGTCTGTGCCCCTACCCTAGGTACATAGCTTCATCATTAGCCCCCGAATGGATCGAGGTTAGAGTGGGGAAAGAGTTGGGGATATTTCCGACTGGTTCTTCGGGCTACATGAGTGCCTTGTTTTGGGCCAATCGTCATGGATGACGTCATCAACCTCTTTCAGTCGCCTTGATCCATTCCAGGCCTTTCGTCGAGTGAATTTCTTTATTTGTGACATACCGAGTGTCGGCGCGAGCGGGGTCTTTTGTTTTGACAAGTTGTTCTGCAGCCTGCGGATGTCGCGGGATTCGGATTTCGGGAAGCGCGCGGGACGGGAGCGGCCGCAGTAATCGGAAGTGATAAAGCGGAAGCTCCTCGATTGCCGCATCACCTTTTCGCCACGTACTGCACGCGCGTCTGCTGCGGGATTTGGCTGGATAGCCAAGGCCTACCAGTCAGCCACTCGGGATCGGCCTCTTATAAGTCGCTGGCTCGGGGTTTCCAAACAGTGTGCTTTCTTCTTCCTCTCTCCCTTCGCAAGTTCCTCCGCCACCTCCGCCCTCACCTTAGCGCCACAGGCCCGTGCAAGATTTGCCGACGACGATGGCGAAGGACAAGACATCCGCTCTGGAGCGCGCGAAGAAGGTGGCGGCGCAGGGAAAGGGGAAGAGGTCTGCTCGGGGCGGATCCTCCTCAAGGTCTGCTCTGCCCTGAGGCTGGATCCAGGGCAATTGGATGTCGTCGGTGATTCGGCAAGAAGATCTCGATGACATGGTCGAGGGGGGAGTCATTCCCCACGAAGCTGCGCGTCTCCCAGGGAGAGAGATCGAACCTCAACCCGCGACGATGAGTGCGTGCTCCTAGCCACCCATGTCGACCGCGGGTTTTCTCTGTCGCCCCACCCTTTTTTCCGGAGCTTCCTGAACTTCTTCGGAGCGCAGCTCCACCACTTCACTCCCAACTCCATCGTATACCTTGCTGCTTTCATTTCCATGTGTGAGGGTTTCTTGGGTTGCCGCCCCCATTGGGGACTCTTCAAGCACATCTTTACCTGCCGCTCTCAATCGGTCAAGAAGGCCAAGTCGAGTGATGAAAGGACGCAGGTGATTCAGCTGTGCGGGGGCCTGGCGATCCAGACAAGGGGAAAGAGTTGTTTTCCATCTATTACTTTCCCGGAGTCGGTCCGCGATTGGCAGGCGACCTGGTTTTACTGTCAAGATCAGGCGACCCCAGGGCAGTCGACCGGTCTTCCCCCTTTCTCTCTCGAGCGAGCTGAAAAACCTGCTTCTCTGAAAGTGATGCCGGAGGAATAGACCCAACTCAAAGTGCTGGCTGGTCGAGTGGTTGAGCTTGTCCGTGAGGGCGTGACTGGTATGGACTTGCTGGAGGTCTTCCTCCGGAGGCGCATCCAACCGCTCCAGGCTCGTGACCACCCGATGTGTCTGTACTCGGGTCTCGACGACACCACTCGGGTCCACCCGGAGGAGGTTACTGACGAGATGCTGGAGGGGTGGCTGTCGAGCATCACGGGGAAGAAATACAACCCCCGAGGAGCCAGGAGGGTAATTCCACTCGACAACTCGTATGACGTGGACCAGGTATGTCTTTATGCTCTTGACTGAGATCTTGTTTCCTTCATTGGTCTTCTTTGAGTAGGTCGATTGACTTTCGTCTTGTCTGTTGTTCTCCAGGCGACTACCGAGATGTACTCGACGCCCAACGGGGCACAGGAGCCAACTGAGGAAGGGGAGGCGAGCGGAGGTGAGAGTGGAGATGACCAAGGCGAGTGGGAGTCTGACGGTGAAGGAGAGGGAGACGACAACGTCGACTCCAGCGAAGAGG
>NC_041380.1:23499834-23502726 GCF_002162155.2 Triticum dicoccoides
CAGCGCGGGAACGTGGCAAGGCGACCGCTCCTGTTGGGCAGTCGTCGAAACGCCCTCGGGCCTCTTCTCCTACGCCGACTGGGAAGGCTCCCAAGCACCCACGCGCGACGCCGTCCAAGCCGCCCAAGGCTCTGCCCAAGATGAAGATGGCTGTCCCTACCATTTCCGGGTAATAACAAACCTTGCTTTCCTTTGTCGACCGTGGACAGACCCTTGGTCGATTAATTGAGCCAACTGACTGACATTCGAGATTTGCAGCGCTGCTACTTCTGAGATCTCCACCAAGGACGACGACCAAGAGATGGAGGATGCTGTTACCTCCAACCCTGGTATGATTACTGACGTTCCACTTTGAGTCGACTGAACATTTATTGCAACTCTGGTCGATTGAACGTTTTCCTTGTAGCTCCTCCTCATGTTATCGACCTCCCGGATGACGACGACAACGAACCGCTAAGAGTGAGGAGGAACAAGAGGGCGTCGTCTGACAAGACCCCCCCCCCAATCCGCTCCGGCGTCTGAGGCCGTAGCTCGGGATGGTGGTGACACCACTCGGGCTTCTGTGACTTTCGCCATTCCTCTGACGAGTGTGCAGCCCTCGACGTCGACCGCGGATCCGTCTTTGCTTTTTGCCGCATACCCCGTCCCTGAGGACCAAGCGGCTGCTGCAAAAGAGGCTATACGCCAGGCGGGGATCATGATGGAGCAAGTGAAGGTGGCTCGGGAGGCCAGCCAAGCAGCTTACGACGCAAGTTCGGCTCTTCAGAGTAACGTCCAGGTCAGTCGAGTCAACACTTGGTCTGTTCACGATATGCTGTTTGAAGAATCTCTTCTCCGAAGATCTTTGTATCTGTATACCCACTAGGTGTGTCTGCCAATTCTTGGACGAGTGGGGGCATGCTAAGTGCACCCACTGGGTGTAGTCCCCGAGACTACGGTGGACTGCTGGCAGTCGACTGTAGTCTTTATATTGTGTTGCTGTAGCTGTATTTCTTCACTCGGTCTGGTCAGGCCATGTCAAATGGGACTGTATCCGGTCGACTGCGGGTAGTCGACTTTTTTTTTACAGTGGGGGCACGCTGAGTGCACCCACTGGGTGTAGTCCCTGAGACTACTGTCGAATGTTCTTGATTCGGCTGTAGTCTTAGAAACGTCATCATTGTCTCTTAGTTGCTCGGAAGTAACTTGTCTTGGACGTCTGTCGACTGATTTTTCTTTTTACAGAAATCCTGCGAACTTGTAGCTCGCTATACTGAGTTGGAGAATCAGCAGATCCAGCTCAACCTTAACTTGAAGCTTGCTCAGGAGAATTTGAAGAAGGCGCAAGAAGAAGCAAAAGGTATGGCTGGTGAGGTTCTCCATTCTTGACGAGTGGCTTTTCTTTCTTGTCCATTCTTGATGTTGATTTCACTCGACGCGCCGCAGATAAACTGGAGGAAGCTCTGAAGAAGAAGAATCAAGATCTTGTAGAGGCATAGAAGGAGGTCTTGGACAAAACGAGGCTTGCTGAAGAGAAAATGGCCTCGGTCGGAGCTCTTGAGCAGGAGAACTCCAGACTGAAAGCTGCTCTCGAGGTAGCCAATCAAGAGGTCAGCCGACTGAAGAATGACAACGTGGCTCTGCACGACAAGGCAGGTGAGCTGGCGGGGAAGAGGAACGATATGGAGGCTTATCTCGATGGACTCGCCAAGAAGCTGTTCGTCGTGCTCGAAGGTAATTGCTCTGCCCCGACTGTCTTGCAGTTACCAAGTCTGTGTTGGGTCACTGTCTTATTCTTGAATCGTGTTTGCAGAATTCTGTCAGAACTTTGACGAGGAGACCGGTCGAGTGGAGCCAGGCTTGGACCCTGCTAACTCCCTTGTGAAGGACAAGGCTGCAATGAACGTGCTCCGTCTAGAGTCTCGTATTGCCAGCATGGTTGACTATCTTGCTCGACTGAAGGTTGCGATGTTGCGGATCGACACATCACTCTGGCCTGGGACGACGCTTCAGAACGACCTCGAGTCCCTGATGGCTCGACTTAATGAAGTCCCAGGTCGAGTGGCGGAATGGAAGAAATCTTCTGCTAGATGTGGTGCTGATGTCGCTCTGTCTCTAGTCCGCGTCCATTGCAAGGAGGCGCGAGAAGAAAAGCTGGCCGCCATCCAAGTTGCCAATACCAGGAAGCACAACTTTCAAGACTTCATGGAGACTTTCATTGCTGCTACCACTCGTATTGCAGACGGGATCGACTTGGACGAGTTCGTCGCCCCTTCCAGTCCTCCTCCTGAGGAATGAAAAACTTTTATGCTTCACTTTAAATTTGCCTCGGAATGCCGAGTGGATTTGTAACCGTTAAACTCCGCCGAGCCGAGGGCTCGAGTACTTTGATCTAAGGTCTGGGACCTTTTAGGCTTTATCTGATCTTGATTTCTCGTTGAATATCTTCATAATTTGATTCATCGAGTGGAACTTGATCTTCACTCGGAATAACCTTGTCTTTGCGGCACAACTCCGAAGGAGAAGGTAGCAGTCGACTTGCGCCTCGTCGTCCTTGCGGATTGGGTTGTGTCCTGTACTTAGGCGAGCACCAGGCTGCAGCTAAGCCTCTGAGTGGGAGGTTTGCTCTCCACTCGGTAGGATTTTTAAACACTTAGGCGAGCGCTGGGCTGCAGCTAAGCCCCCGAGTGGGAGGTTTGCTCTCACTCGGTAGGATTTTTTCAAACTTAGGCGAGTGCCTGACTGCGGCTAAGTCTCTAGGTGGGAGAACTTAGGCGAGTACTAGACTGCAGCTAAGCCCCCGAGTGGGAGGTTTGCTCTCACTCGGTAGGATTTTTTCAAACTTAGGCGAGCACTGGGCTGCAGCTAAGCCCCCGAGTGGGAGGTTTGCTCTCACTCGGTAGGATTTTTAAA
>NC_041380.1:23502851-23525208 GCF_002162155.2 Triticum dicoccoides
TCCACTCGGTAGGATTTTTTCAAACTTAGGCGAGTGCCTGACTGCAGCTAAGTCTCTAGGTGGGAGAACTTAGGCGAGTATTGGACTGCTGCTAAGCCCCCGAGTGGGAGGATTGCTCTCCACTCGGTAGGATTTTTTCAAACTTAGGCGAGTGCCTGACTGCAGCTAAGTCTCTAAGTGGGAGAACTTAGGCGAGTACTGGACTGCAGCTAAGCCCCCGAGTGGGAGGATTGCTCTCCACTCGGTAGGATTTTTTTCAAACTTAGGCGAGTGCCTGACTGCAGCTAAGTCTCTAAGTGGGAGAACTTAGGCGAGTACTGGACTGCAGCTAAGCCCCCGAGTGGGAGTCTGGCTCGCCACTCGGTAGGATTTTTAAACACTTAGGAGAGCGCTGGGCTGCAGCTAAGCCCCCGAGTGGGAGTCTGGCTCTCCACTCGGTAGGATTTTTGAACACTTAGGCAAGCACTGGGCTGCAGCTAAGCCCCCGAGTGGGAGTCTGACTCTCCACTCGGTAGGATTTTTCAAACTTAGGCGGAACGGATTCGCAGCTAAGTCACCCACTAGGGGATTTCGTATGCAAACAAAAGTGACAGCAATTATTGGAACACTCTTGTCTTTGGTAAAAATAAACTGTAGAAATTTTTTCTTCTTACATCTCGTCCAAGGGAGAACTCAAGTGTAAAAGGGGCGGAGCAGTTCCGCATTCCAAGCTCGTGGCCCGTCGATCTGGCGATCAACATTGTAGAGGCGATATGCTCCGTTGTGGAGGACTCTGGTGACGATGAAGGGGCCTTCCCAAGTAGGAGCAAGCTTGTGTGGTTTCTGCTGATCCACTCGGAGGATCAAATCTCCTTCTTGGAAGGCTCGGCTCTTCACATTTCTGGCATGGAATCGACGCAAGTCTTGCTGATAGATGGTCGATCTGATCATAGCCATTTCCCTCTCCTCCTCTAGGAGGTCGACTGCGTCTTGCCGGGCTTGCTCTGCTTCGTCTTCATTATAAAGCTCGACTCTGGGGGCGTTGTGAAGTAGATCGCTCGGCAGGACGGCTTCAGCTCCGTAAACCAGAAAGAATGGCGTTCTTCCAGTCGACCGGTTCGGGGTGGTCCTCAGTCCCCACAAAACTGATGGAAGCTCGTCGACCCAAGCGCCTGCTGCGTGCTTGAGATCATGCATCAGTCGAGGCTTCAGTCCTTTGAGAATTAGAGCATTCGCTCTTTCAGCTTGTCCATTCGACTGGGGATGCGCGACCGACGCGTAGTCGACTCGTGTGCCTTGAGAGGCGCAAAAAGCTCTGAACTTGTCTGAATCGAAGTTTGACCCATTGTCAGTGATGATGCTATGCGGGACCCCGTATCTGAATATCAACTCTCTGACGAAACTGATAGCAGTGCTAGCATCAAGATTTTTGATAGGCTTGGCTTCAATCCATTTGGTAAACTTGTCGACTGCCACAAGCACATGTGTGAATCCGCTCCTGCCTGTTCTCAGTGGACCAACCATGTCCAGTCCCCAAACAGCGAAGGGCCAGACGAGTGGAATGGTCCTCAGAGCTGATGCTGGCTTGTGTGACATGTTGGAGTAGAACTGGCAGCCTTCACACTTGTCGACTATCTCTTTCGCCATTTCGTTTGCTCTGGGCCAGAAAAAACCTGCTCGGTATGCTTTGGCCACAATGGTCCGAGAGGACGCATGGTGACCACAGGTCCCTGAGTGGATATCATCAAGGATCATCTGACCTTCTTCTGGCGTTATGCACTTCTGACCGATTCCAGTTGCGCTTTCTCTATACAACTGTCCTTTTATGACTGTGAAAGCTTTAGATCGACGGACGATCTGTCGAGCCTCTTCTTCGTCCTCTGGAAGTTCTTTCCTCAAGATATACGCGATGTATGGTATCGTCCAGTCGGGAGTGATAGCCAAGACCTCCATGACTAGGTCGACCACAGCAAGAATTTCGACTTCAGTCGGATCTGTGGCACTTTTCGGTTGCGGGGCTTCTTCTGTAAAAGGATCCTCCTGGACCGACGGCGAGCGGATGTGCTCCAAAAACACATTGTTCGGAATGGCTTCTCTCTTGGAGCCTATCTTTGCCAGATCATCAGCTGCTTGATTTTTTAGTCGGGGGATGTGATGAAGCTCTAACCCCTCGAATTTCTTTTCTAACTTTCTTACTGCGTTGCAGTAGCCAGTCATAGCTGGGCTTCTGACGTCCCACTCCTTCATCACCTGGTTGACCACCAAATCTGAGTCGCCATAGACCATGAGGCACCGGACACCGAGTGAAATGGCCATGCGCACCCATACAAGAGTGCTTCATATTCTGCTTCATTATTGGAGGAATCAAAGTGAATCTGGAGAACGTATCTGAGCTTATCTCCTCGGGGGGAGACCAATACTACCCCAGCACTGGAACCATTCATCATCTTAGATCCATCGAAGAACATGGTCCAGTGCTCCGAGTGAACTTGAGTCAGAAGTTGCTGTTCAATCCACTCGGCGATGAAATCTGCAATTGCTTGAGACTTGATAGACTTCTTTGCTTCAAACTTGATATCTAGGGGAAGGAGTTCAATCGCCCACTTCGCCACTCGACCAGTTGCATCTCTGTTGTGCAAAATCTCCGACAGCGGAGCGTCGCTGACGACTGTAATGGAATGGTCAGAGAAGTAGTGTGCAACCTTCTTCGTGGTCATGTAAATCCCATATACAAGCTTCTGGTAATGGGGATATCTTTGCTTCGAAGGAGTCAAAACTTCAGACACGTAATATACTGGGCGTTGAACTCTGAAGGCCTTTCCTTCTTCTTCCCGCTCGATCATAAGTACTGTACTGACAACTTGTCCCGTGGCCGCAATGTAAAGCAGCAGAGGCTCTTTACTGATTGGGGCAGCAAGCACCGGCTGGGTGGAGAGCAGAGCTTTGAGCTCTGCGAGCGCTGCATCAGCTTCTGGAGTCCACTCGAACTTGTCAGACTTCTTCATCAGTCGGTAAAGAGGCAACGCCTTTTCACCGAGACGAGAAATGAATCGACTTAGAGCGGCCAAGCAACCTGTAACCTTCTGGACATCGTGTACACGCACAGGGCGCTTCATCCGGAGTATGGTGCCAACTTTCTCGGAATTGGCGTTGATTCCTCGTTCGGAAATGAGGAAACCGAGTAACTTTCCACCTGGAACTCCGAATGTGCACTTTGATGGATTGAGCTTGATATCATATCTCCTGAGGTTAGCAAAGGTTTCGGCAAGGTCACTCAGTAGGTCGGAACCTTTTCGTGACTTAAGCACAATATCATCCATGTATGCTTCTACGTTCCGACTGATCTGAGTGAGCAAACACTTCTGAATCATCCTCATGAACGTGGCTCCAGCATTCTTGAGGCCGAAGGGCATGGTGATGTAACAGAAGCACCCGAATGGGGTGATGAAAGCCGTTTTGATCTCGTCGGGTCCATACAGACGGATCTGATGGTACCCTGAATAAGCATCTAGAAAAGACAAACGCTCACACCCCGCGGTCGAGTCGACTACCTGGTCGATGCAGGGGAGAGGGAAATGATCTTTCGGGATATGTTTAAAGTCAATGCACATGCGAAGTGACTTGTCCTTCTTGGGGACCATGACAACATTGGCGAGCCACTCGGAGTGGTAAATCTCTCGGATGAACTCCGCTGCTAAGAGCCGAGCCACCTCCTTGCCAATAGCTTTCCTCTTCTGGACGGCGGACCGTCGAAGATGTTCTTTCACAGGCTTGAACTTCGGGTCGACTCGTAGACGGTGCTCAGCCAGCCCCCTGGGAACTCCAGGCATGTCAGAAGGCTTCCATGCGAAGATGTCCTAGTTCTCACGGAGGAACTGGATGAGCGCTTCTTCCTATTTGGAGTCGAGCGTCGTTGAGATGTGAGTCGGGGCAGCATCAGGGTCGGTCGGGTGAATGTGGGCTGGCTTTGTTTCACCGGACGACTGAAAAGCAGATTCTAAAGCAGGCTTCTTGGCTCGTAGAAATTCACTCAGATCAGCAGTCTTCTGGTACTCTTGCAGCTCAACAACTGCCATCTGAGCGTCAGCAATCTTTGAGCCTTTCTGAAAACACTCTTCTTCCTTCTTCCGATTGCCTATAACAGTGATCACACCTTTGGGACCAGGCATCTTCAATTTGAGATACACATAACACGGTCGAGCCATGAAGCGTGCGTAAGCCGGCCTGCCCAAAATGGCATGATAAGCACTTTGGAAGTCCACAACCTCGAATGTCAACTTTTCCTTGCGGTAATTCTTTGAATCACCGAAAACCACATCAAGAGCGATCTGGCCGAGTGATTCGGCTTTCTTCCCAGGAATGACTCCGTGGAAGCTCATGTTACTAGTACTGAGCCTGGACATCGGAATGCCCATTCCTTTCAATGTTTCAGCATACAATATGTTCAGGCCACTGCCACCATCCATCAGGACTTTCGTCAGTCGAGTGCCTTCGACAACTGGGTCGACCACCAAAGCTTGCCTCCCAGGGGTGGCAATGTGCGTAGGGTGATCAGACTGGTCGAACGTGATGGCAGTCTGAGACCACTTCAGATAACTGGGTGTTGCCGGAGCAACCATATTCACCTCACGGTTAATGACTTTCAGTCGACTTTTGCTTTCGACATCAGCAAAAATCATCAGGGTGGAATTGATTTGGGGGTATCCATCGTCACTATCTTCCTTGTCCTCAACTCTGTCCGACTCTTTTCCTTATCTTTGGACTGTTTGCCCTGAAACTGCTGGATCAGGAGCCGGCACTGTCGAGTGGTATGCTT
The DNA here is from genome assembly GCF_002162155.2 of Triticum dicoccoides. Classification (NCBI taxonomy): domain Eukaryota; kingdom Viridiplantae; phylum Streptophyta; class Magnoliopsida; order Poales; family Poaceae; genus Triticum; species Triticum dicoccoides. Next base: position 23,507,647 of record NC_041380.1, read on the forward strand.
TGGGTAAATAAAATTACCCTCTTCATCTTTCCTGGTGTGGATGTGACATGGCAGATCCAAAACATCATTTCCATCTTGATCCTTGACTTTCTTGGGCTTCCAGGGGCCTTTGGGTTTTCCCTTGAAATTTCCCAGGGGCGGCTGGCTCGGCCTTCCGCTTCTGTTTCCGACTGGAGTTTCCTCCGGTTTCTTGGGCGACTGCCTTGTGCTTGCCACTCCGGAGTCGATCTTCGTCTTCACCATTAGCGTATTTGGTGGCAATCTCCATCATCCGGTTCAGAGACATCTCTCCAGTTCGACCGAACTTCAGATTCAATTCTCTGTATTTAACGCCTTCTTTAAAGGCACAAACTACTTGATGGTCAGGCACATTCTCAACTGTGTGATGCAACGTGATCCACCTCTGGATGTAATCCCTCAGAGTTTCATTCGGTCTCTGTACGCAAGAATGCAATTCTGTAAGGCCTGCGGGTCGCTTGCATGTTCCCTCAAAGGTTGTGACAAACACTCGGGAGAGGTCTTCCCAAGTGTAGATGCTGCTCGGTGCCAACTGATTTAGCCACGCTCTGGCTGAGCCCTCTAACATGAGAGGCAAATGCTTCATGGCCACCTCATCATTGCCACCGCCAATCTATACAGCCACTCGGTAATCTTCGAGCCAAGTGTCAGGCTTAGACTCACCGGTGAACTTGCTGACTCCAGTCGCCAACTTGAAGTTGGGAGGAATCACTGGCTCGACTGAAACACTCTGGCCCCGAAACATGTACTCTGCTGCTGGCAGGCGCATCTCTGTTGTGGCCTTCCCGATGAGCTCTGTTCCTGTCAACCAAACCTTGAACGAGGATAGATCTCGCGTCAAAGCCTGGGTCCCTGGGGTCGACTGGAATCCTCTGCCCAACACTATGAGGGCGCCTGTCATCTCGATGTCGAGGCGCATATGACCCACTCCTCGGGGGAGGGGTTGGCACTCGACGTCGATCATCACGATCGGATCGGTGATCATACTGCTCATTCCTTCTGTACTGATCATGCCGGTCACCACGTCCCTCACGCCTCGGGGGCGATCTCGGGCTGTGAGTTGACTGGACTGTATCTGTTGCAACGGATCGACTGTGGATCCTATTCTGTGACTGAGAAACAGTGGAATTCTGGTTTCCCGCCGCCCGGAGCAAAGCTCTGATCTGCAACAAGCCCCTGCCAGCCTCCGACTGGGAGGGCTGAATCGATTCTGCTATACGGGTCGCGGCGGCCAAATTCTGAACTAGGGTTCGGTATACCTGCGTCGGCGGGAAGAGCTGACGTCGACTAGACTCGGGAGCCCGCTGACGCGCTTGCTCGTCGAGTGCTCGCTGGAGATTCTCCAGTCGAGTGCGCTCGGCCAAGTTAGCCAAGTGCGCGTCCTCCAAGGCCCGGGCCTCGGGGGTCTCTCCGATGATAGGAGTGTGGAGCGCGTCCATGTTCCAGCGGGTGAGCTCCTCTCGCTGTAATGACATGAGAGGTTCAGGGAGATACTCATCGTGGGGATGCGACGGGTCGCCCCCACCCGCGCCTCCATCAGCGCGAGGGAAACTGGGAGGACTGTGTGTTCCATCGACCGCTAGAACCTCAGCCGTTGGGTCGCTGCTGTAGCACTCGGAGGCGGTCTCCGCGGAGCCAGTCGACAGGTCGAACAGGCCGCAGAGGGATTCGTCGGGCTCGATTTCCGCGACTTGTGGGGCGGCCGACTGGCGAGCCGTGGCATGCCTCACCCACCTCTGAAGTCTCGACCGACCGGAGCGCTTGCGCCAGTGGGAGACAGAGCGGGGAGACGACACGGGGGCTGACCGATACTGGGTCGACGGCTGCCACAGGAGGACGCCATGAACGCATGCGCAGAAGTGCGTCGCACCGCGGACGGGGAGCGCGTCGATGTCGAGTGGTGCCTCCTGAAGCTAGGCGGAGTCGTCGGCGATGAACGTGAGCGCGCCGAGGCGGATCTCGCGGCCCTCCACCAAAACTCCGCACGAAACCATGATCAAAGGGATCGGAAAAATCACAACTTCTCCAATCAGGCGCTAAGATTCCTGCCCCACGGTGGGCGCCAACTGTCGTGGTTCTAACTCTGACAGTGATGTAGGGGGGTGTGTATGGAGAGGCTAGATCTCAGCTATTGGGAAGTTGTAAACACACGAGGATTACGAGTTCAGGCCCTTCTCGGAGGAAGTAACAGCCCTACGTCTCGGTGCCCGGAGGCGGTCGATTTGATTATGTGTGTATGAATAACAGGGGTGCGAACCCTTCATACTGAGGAAGGGGGTGGCTTATATAGAGTTCGCCGGCCCTCTCCTGCCCTCAGTGATGCAGGGTTTAAGGTACATTTAAGGTTGGGAGTTACTGGTAACGCCCCTAATAAAGTGCTATAATGACCATAAAGACTACTTAATAGCCGACCGTTTGCCTGCGGAGTGACTTTAGATCTCCTGGCAGTCGAGTGGTTGGCTTCATGGTCGAGTGATGGCTTCTTGGTCGAGTGTCTTGAACCCGTCGAGTGGGATACCTTGAAGTCGATTGAAAGGTGACTTCTTCTAGGGATGTCCTTGGGTAGGGCTCTTTTGGACAGGTCTGTGCCCCTACCCTAGGTACATAGCTTCATCACCGTCCGCCATGGCCATTGCAGGGTAGCCACCGAGCTCCTCGGATTGACCCCGTGGCACATGCCCGCTCCTATGCACGCCCATGCCCGAGCCGACCGCTCTTCTTCCGCGCCCGCGGGGCCACTCCCTCTCCATGCCCACGCCCGTGCTACACCGCGTCGGTTGCGCCCGCCGCTGCCGTCGCGCTCGCCGCAGCCACCGCACAACTGAGCCCCGCGTGACACACATCCTGGTCGCGCGCCACACTCTCACTGGCTGTGCTCGCCCCGTCTGCTGCCGCCTATCCCTTCGCTCGCCCCACTGCCGCGCCCCTGCCTCGCGCCGCCTCCAGTCGTTGCCATCTTCTGTCGGCCGCCCCTCAGCCACGCCGGCCGCATCTCTGCCCTCCACCGTCGATCGCTCGCCTCGCCTGCTGCATGTTGCTTCCTGCTGCTATGCGCTGCTCTACCGCTGGTACGCTGCTGCGCCATGCCCTCGACACCGCCGTAGACAAATGTGGCGGAGGGATTGTTAATGGAGTACGAGAAGGAGGTGGCGGAGAAGGTGTGGAGAGGCAGGAGGTCTGGGGCGGTGTCACCTGGCTGTGGTGGAGGTGTTTATGCGAGAAGGCGCCGGAGTGGAAGGAGAGGTCACAATTGAAAAGAATCGCAAAAAAATTATAACCCGAAGATCTCAGTTCAAAAAAATGCTAATATCGATGAAGGGGTGATTTCCTTCAATAGGTGGAAAACATAGGAAATATTGATTGTTATGAAGGAAAGGTAAAAATTTAGGAAAGTTAGGATTTTTGAACTGATTTCTATGCAAGTGGGGTTTTATTGTTTGGTAACGTGATATCAGTACCTGCCCATTTGTGACGTGCCTGATTAGAAAAGTTTGCAAATGTTAAGAAACTATTTATTGGAGGAAAGTTGTGACGTGTGTGTTATTTGTTTCCTGAAACAAATTTCACTAATAAGAGAAATTGATTGATTTAGATAAGTTAGGAAAGTTAGATTAAAATGTATTATTTGTTTTCTGAAAATCTGTTATTTGTTTCCTAAGACAAATTGAACCAATAAAAGGAATCGATTGATTTGCATAATTTAAGGAAGTTGGATTAAAATGTATTATTTGTTTCCTGAAAATCTGTTATTTGTTTCGTAAGACAAATTGAACCAATACAAGGAATCGATTGATTTGCATAATTTAAGGAAGTCAGATCCGTAATTTGTTATACGTTAAGAAAGTTCTGATTGTAATAAAGAGTGTAGAGAAAAATAAACCGATGGACCTGGGTGGGAGAGGGTGGTGGGAAGAGAGACGAAAAAAACCAGCGAAAATAAACCGCGGACCAGGATGGGAGGGGTGATGGGAAGAGAGACGGAAAAGAAAATCAGCGAAAATAAACTACGGAGACGATTCACCAACTCGTTCATTAGGAGTAGAGATGCGACTGTGGTCGGGTTACACGTACTATACCTTGTGAAGATCTCCGGAAACGGTGAAGAATACCACAGAGGTGGCGCAAGCGAATTAGAGGTAAAGCAGGATGGGTGACCACATGTTCATCGACGAGACGCGTCAGGACACACTGTGAGTGTGTAGCACCAGTGGGGCTTGCGGCCTGCACGCGATTCCAGCGATGACGGCTCGCCGACAGAGGGTTGTGTCCTCCACCATCTACCTCCTTCGTCTACCTGCCAGCATTGCCCAGCTCTTGGGCCTCCCGGCCATGACCCGACACACAGAGCTGCGCTGGTGGTCCATCACTCGTCCCCTTGGTACCCCCTCTCCTTCCCCATCGGATCCACAAGGATAATGCACAATGGAGACCGGATCAATCTTGCAGCGGGCAGAAATAACCACCAAGCATCAGTGCGCAGACCCTTATGGCGAGGATCGATGCAGGGCAGCATTGTTTCGGAGGATGTTGGTGTGGCAGGCAATAGGGAGGCGAATCGACTGCAGGGTGGATCCGGAGGCGGATTGGTGAATGACTATGTGTGTACGTTCCCTTTTAACATTAGAGATTTGGCAAGGTAAGAAAAGATAAATAAAAAATGGGTTTGTCTATGTCACATCTAGATATAATAATACCTCACATCTAAGTATAATGTTAACGTCATCTCATTTTTTCATTGTTTGAACTATTTGTTTGATTTTAATTTGGCAAAGCCCAAAACTAAAAACCAGTTCGCCCCACGTCTTGCCTGGGTGGCCGGCCTTATACGTAAATCTGGTTGCTAGTTCCCCTAAAAAAAACTGGTCGCTAGCTACCCGGACAAAAAGAATCTGATCACTAGCCTTTTCTAGAGAGAAAAAACTGATCGCGTCTTTTTTTTTTGAGCAATCGCGTCTGATCGTTATACATTTCAAGTGTGTTTTTTTTTTTGCGGCAACAGAACTTGTATTACTCAATAACAATGTCCTTACAATCACCTTGAGCTAGTTCCAAAACCTCTACTGGACCAGACCCTAGCCAAGTCAGAGTCCGACCTTCAACTCTAGCAAAGGTAGCTAGTCTATCACTTACTTTATTTTGTAGTCTAAAAACATGAGTAATACAAGTCTGCCTAAGGCTTAAAAGAAGTCTGATTTCATTCACCAGGTAAGCATAAACTGATCGATCAATGTCGCCACATGAGATCATAGACACAGCCATGCTCGAGTCCATCTCAATGGCTATAGGAAGATCAGATCACTATAGTGCCAGAGACAGTCCTTCCATGCACGCACACAGCTCCGCCTCCAAAGCATCTCTACACGACCATAGTGCTCCGCAAGCCGAAAAAATGATGGAGCCCATATTATCTCGCAGAATCATCCCTGCACCTGCACTAGAACTTGATACAAAGGAGCCGTCAGTATTTAGTTTAACCCAATCAGGTACTGGAGGGACCCAAGCTAATTCCTTCTCTGGCCCGGCAACACTAGGTTGTCTAGCGGCCCGGTCGAGCGTAATGATCGACTTTCCTTTCACTGGATCTGCATGTGGGTTCAGCTTAATGCACAACAGCTCTTCTCTATATCTCTGAAGAAAACTGATTGACACTTGCATGGGCGGTGCTGGTTTATAGTGAACTAATTCATTACGGACGTACCAGGTTCTCCAGAAAATAAGCAACATCATGATACGATCAAACTCACCAAGTGGAGCCAGAGCATGAAGTAGCCATTCTTTCCCATTAGGACTAATCGATTCAATTGCCGGCAGATTCCACACCTTGGCCATAGCCAGGTACAGATCGCGACCAAATTGACATCTCAAAAACGGGTGATAATTGTCCTCTTCCTCCACACCACAAACTGGGCATCTTCTGGACGGCTCTAGGCCGATCTTATTCTTATTCTTCCACGTCGGGAGCGCATTTGTTGCTAGTCTCCATGCAAAATTACGCACGGTGGGCGGAACCCCGCTCTTCCATATGTACTGCCAGCAAGGTCTACTTCCATTTGGCAAAGTACAAGAAGAAACTGCTGTACCCCTATGTGCCTCCTCAAACGCAAGCATATATGCTGATTTAACCGTGAAGACACCAAGCTTACCAGGACCCCAAGCAATCACATCATCGCCCAATCTTGAAGAAGCCCGTATTTTTAAGATTTCCTCAACATCAACCGGACAGAAATATTGTGCTAGCAGTGCATAGTTCCATGAGCCATTATTATTCAGAAGGTCTGATACGAACCGGATACGGCAAGTTCCCTGTTGAGATATTGGTTTATAAGAGAACGGTTGGGGAATCTCCAGACCCTGATGCTTCTTCCATTGCCAACCCTCCATATCAATCCTTTTTTCAAGAGATCAAGTCCATGACTTATAGCTTGCCAAGTAGATGACACGTTTCCAGTAAAGACCGTATCCTCTAAGTTACCTTGCGGATAGTATCTTGCCTTGAGCACACGAGCACACAAACTTTCAGGTTTGAAAAGAAGTCGCCAAGCCTGACGGGCCAACAAAGCTTCGTTGAACATTCAGAAATCACGGAAGCCCACACCTCCTTTATCTTTGGGCTGTAGCAAATAATCCCAACCCCTCCAGTGAACTTTTCTTTTCCCTTTCTTGGATCCCCAATAGAAATTCCTCACCATCCTCGTAAGATCATCACATACAGAATAGGGAAGTTTAAAAACACCCATAATATACGTCGGCAACGCTTGGGCCACCGACTTGATCAGAACTTCCCTACCCGGCTGGGCTAGAAAACCATCACCCCACTGAATTAAACGCTTTCTTAGACTCGCCTGAAGGTTCTGAAAGCGTCCCTTTGACATACGTCCCTCTGGTGTTGGAAGACCAAGATACTTCTCCTCGAACATCAAGCTCGTAACATTCAGAACTTCCCTAACCTGCTCCTGTAACATGGCCGGGCAAGCAGTACCAAAAAATATTGAGCACTTATTATAGTTTAGACTCTGACCGGTGGCCTCACCATATAAGTCCAATGCTTCCTTCACATTCTCCGCTTGAGCTCTAGATGCCTCAAAGAACAACAAAGTATCATCAGCAAAAAGCAAGTGTGAAATGCCCGGAGCTCTTCTGCACACCTTAACTGGGGTAATGTCTCCCGTACTTACTCTACTTTTCAAAATAGCTGACAAAGCCATCCGCCACAAACAAGAATAAAAAAGGTGAAAGGGGATCACCCTGCCGAAGACCACGCATCGGTGCAAATGAATCCAAGAGGGTTCCGTTTAATTTGACAGAATATCCCACCGATGTGACACACGTCATTATCCAATCAATCCATCGCTGAGAGAAACCCAACTTTTGCATCACTCGCTTCAAGAAGCCCCAATCCACCCTATCATATGCCTTTGACAGGTCAAGCTTATAAGCACAGAAACTTTTTGTAGGATCCTTCTCCTGCTTGATAAAGTGAATGCACTCAAAAGCCACCAATGCATTATCCGTGATCATCCTCCCTGGAATAAAGGCACTTTGCTCCGGAGAAATTAAGTCATCTAGAAGGGGCCTCAACCTATTAAGAAGGCACTTAGAAATAACTTTATATATCACATTACAGAGACTAATGGGCCTGTAATCAGACATTTTTGTGGGGTTAGAAATTTTTGGAATAAGAACAATACACGTGGAATTTACCCCCTCAGGCATAATACCCGTCATGAAGAAATCCTTCACCGCAGCAAGGACACCGTCCTTTAGTATGCTCCAGTTTCGCTGAAAAAACCTTGTTGGATATCCATCCGGCCCCGGTGCCTTTAGGGGACCAATCTAGAATAAAGCATCAGCAATTTCTTTATCTGTGAAAGGTGCACATAACTTGATATTGTCTTCGTCCGACACCATAGTATCAAGAAGATCAAGTACTGGAGAAGCATCAAGCGAGGGGTCCGCTGAGAAAATATCATGAAAGTACTCGTTCGCTAGCTTTCCCATCGCAGCAAAATCAGAATGCACCACTCCAATGCTATCCTTCAGCTCACGAATTTTATTTTTTCGTGCTCTCCAAACAGCCTTATTTTGAAAAAAACTTGTATTTCTATCGCCCTCCTTTAGCCACGTGACTCGAGATCTCTGTAACCACATCATCTCTTCTTGATAAAGTAATTTATTCATTTTATCCGTGACCAAACGAATATCCTGCTGATCTGCATTCATATGCATCAATTCTTCTAACTGGGATCGCGCCTTGGCAAGCTCCCTGGTCACATTACCAAATTTTTTACTCCAAGAACCCAGGGTCGCCATAGTCTTGGTGAGGGCATCACGCAGTTGGCCTAGGTTCTGCACAATACCTATAGCCTCCCAAGCCTCTTTTATCACGTCCGGTAGCGTTACATCTCGCTCCCAGAACAGCTCATAACGCCGGCATTTAGGCCCTGTTGGTCCCTGGTCGGTCGATCCCTTCACCAAAACAGCCACATGATCAGAACATGGCGAGGGAATATGCAATACCGATGTGTGCGCAAATAAATTCCTCCACGAGTTGGTCGCGACTGCTCTGTCCAGTCGCACCTTTACATTGCTCCCTCCACTGCGTTTGTTGTCGTAAGTGAACGGAACGCCAACAAAACCCAAATCTATTAGCCCACAAATTTCCAGAGTGTCACGAAAGGCCACCATTTGAGATTCCGCCCGTGGAGTGGACGATATATGCTCAAAGTCCCAGAGGGCCTCGTTGAAGTCTCCAAGCAATAACCATGGCAGATTATTCACATTTTTTAGATTCTCAATTTGTGTCCACATAAGGTGCCTATTCTCAACTCGAGGCTCTCCATAAACACACGTAATTCTCCATTGTTCTGCATCTTGGTGGACACGGACCAAGGCATCAATATAGCGCTCATTCTTGTCCAAAATCTCCACGTCATAGGACTCATGCCAGTATAATGGAAGACTACCACTCATACCATTACTATCTACTCCACAAAACCCCTTGAGACCCAAGCGAACTCTAACTCTTCTCATCTTTTCTTCCTTCTGCCTCGTTTCACATAAAAAACATCATGGGGGAATGCGACTGGCACATAGTCGCTAGTTCACGAACCGTCCGGGTATTCCCCCCTCCCCGGCAGTTCCAGCTTAACAAATTCATTGGGCCCGGCGGTCCTCCAGCTCGGAGGCCGCCTCGTTTGACATGTCCACTTCAGCACCTACAGCTCCCTCTCCCTGCCTTCTTCTCTTGACGATAGGATCCTTACCAGGAGTAGAACTAGGAGGCCCACCCCCCGCTCCTCCTGCCACAGTCCCGTTTTCGAGCATCAAAATTGTGTTTGAAACTTTTCCGGACAAGTTTGGAACAGCTTGACCTCTCACGGTGACAGTACCGTCTTCACTAATAAGTCTCTTGCGAACACTTTTAACATCTCCTACAGCCGCTTCACTGTTATACTGGGACACATCCATATCATCAGCCATTGCATGCTCATTGCATCTCCCTCTTCCACCAGAATTGTAGGTTCTTGCCCCCCTCTCTCCTCTACCTCCTCCACCACTTCTTCCACCTCTGTTAGGACCACCAAAAGTACCTCCACCTCTGCCTGCTCCTGCCCAACCTCCCCCTCTGCCACCCATAGCGCCACCACCACTTGGTTCGTTATTCCAATGAAGCCAGTCCCCCCACTCACACGAGCTAGGATCGTGAATTCCATCACCACATTCTTCAACAACATGCCCCATACACCCACAGAAGAAGCAAAAATCTGGGAGCTTCTCATAACTAACCGGGTATTTCTTTCTTTCCTTCAAGGTGATAGGCACGAATCTCACCAGGGGTTTCTGAACATTCACAAAAACCCTCACACGAAGATAGCTTGAGGGATTAATCTTTCCTTCATTGACAACCACAGTAAATGGTGGTTCTCCCACCTTCTTCGCAACCTTATCCGCAAGCTCTTTCTTCCTAGTCAACCCATTAGGTAGCCCCTTGATTCTTGCCCACAAAGGGAACATATCCAATGCATATTCAGTAACGTTGGTATAGCCATCATACTCCACTAACATGACTGGATCTCTACGAAATTGGCACGGACCCCCCTCCATTACCCTCTTCCAATCACCCAAACAGTGGCACTGTGCCAAGAAGAGGTTCGCCCCCTTGATATTGAAAGTTACCCCTTGTGCACATGACCAAGCGTTCCTCATGGAGTTCAGCAAGGCTGCATGGCTGAACGGGCGCATCGTATGAACCCTAAAAAGGGCCAACCAGCGGACCTCCTTGATCAGTTCATCTAGCTATCCTGATAGGTCCAAGTCTTCCTCCTCCTCGCCATGAAGGTTTAGCCCCTCGAAGGCATCTTCTAGGGCTGGATCTGGGCCGTAATGACCCCAGCCACCCCCATCTTCCTCCTCCTGCGTCACCCCATCAATCTTCTCCTTCTCTCTCTCTGATTCCTCCGATCGTGTACTAGACTGCCCTGTTCCCGAGCCCCCTACACCATGGATCTCTTCGATCTGTTTATCCTTCGTCTGCACTTCCTTCGAGCCTCCCCTTCCATCCAAAACGCCAGCGTCCTCCATGCAGCTAGCGGCGAACGCGAGCACGCACTAGGCCTGAACGATCGCCAGAGAAGGCGGCAAAAGCGGTGGTAAAGATTCGTAGACTCCGGCGGCGGCGCCAGAGGACAAGGTGGACCCTAGGAGAGAACCCTAGGGGAAGGCAAAAAAAATCCGGATGTGAATGAGCTTTCAAGTGCGTTTCTCATCGCTAGCTTCTAGGCTACCAATGATATTTTTCTTCCTTTTGATTTTCGCATTTTTCACTCTTATATTTATATGATTTATTTACATAATATTTCAAAAAATATGTTTGATCAAAACATGTTTCAAAAAATATGTTCACTAATGTACATAATATTTTTCAAATTATAAAAAATGTAAGTGAACCAAAAATATTCTAATATACAGTGAACAATCCTTTAATACATGATGATCACTTTCTAAATACACACTATTTTTTGCAATATACATTGAACTTACTTTTTAATATACAGTGCATTTTTTTATATATGATGAACTTTTTAAACCATACACAATGAAGATTTCTTTCAATACACTAAATTATTTTAAAACGCATACTAAACAATAGATTGTGCATTAAAATGTTCATGGATTAGAAAACAAATCATGATTCAAAATTGTTCACAGATTCAGAAAATATGTGCATAAATTTCTAAAATATTCATAATTTTGAAAAAGGTTCAGAAATTTTAGAAATAAAAAGGAAAGGAAAAGTAGAAAAAACAAAAAGAATGAAAAGCGTAACATGAAAAATTTGAGAAAATCAAATAGAGAAAATAGATAAATCAGAAGAGAAAAAAAACGGTTGCAACCATCCCAAAACCGCTAGAAAGGTTCCTTAAGCCGGATCCGCAAACCCATATTGGTCCCAGTAATCCCTGTTTGCTTCCCAAAAAACCAATCACTAACAGCATAAAATGGGTCAGCTCATTACGACGGAATAGTGAGCGATCGCTACACTTAGTGATTGCTATAAGCCCCACTCAACCCCAATGTCTTTGTCGTTTTATTAGCGACATGCAAGTTGAGGGTAGATTCATAATTGGGTGAAAAATGTCAGCCCAGTTGCGAGTTATGGGTGGACTTGCAACTATGGCATAAAAAGGATCAAGGGTCTCGTTGCATGTTAATGGTGAATCTTCATCCTGGACAAAAGAAAAGGTTTGCCCAGTTACAAGCCGATGGTTGACTTGCGACTAGGAAAAAAGAAGGTCGGACCCCAGTGGCTGAAGGAAATTTGCCCTAGAGGCAATAATAAAGTTATTATTTATTTCCTTATATCATGATAAATGTTTATTATTCATGCTAGAATTGTATTAACCGAAAACTTAGTACATGTGTGAATACATAGACAAACAGAGTGTCACTATAGTATGCCTCTACTTAACTAGCTCGTTGAATCAAAGATGGTTAAGTTTCCTAGCCGTAGACATGAGTTGTCATTTGATTAATGGGATCACATCATTAGAGAATGATGTGATTGACTTGACTCATTTCGTTAGCTTAGCACGTTGATCGTTTAGTTTGTTGCTAGTGCTTTCTTGATGACTTATACATGTTCCTCTGATTATGAGATTATGCAACTCCTGAATAACGGAGGAACACTTTGTGTGCTACCAAACGTCACAACGTAACTGGGTGATTATAAAGGTGCTCTATAGGTGTCTCCGATGTTACTTGTTGAGTTGGCATAGATCGAGATTAGGATTTGTCACTCCGATTGTCGGAGAGGTATCTCTGGGCCCTCTCGGTAATGCACATCACTATAAGCCTTGCAAGAAATTTGACTAATGAGTTAGTTGCGGGATGATGCATTACGGAACGAGTAAAGAGACTTGCCGGTAACGAGATTGAACTAGGTATTGAGATACCGACGATCGAATCTCAGGCAAATAACATACCGATGACAAAGGGAACAACGTATACCGTTATGCGGTTTGACCGATAAAGATCTTCGTAGAATATGTAGGAGCCAATATGAGCATCCAGGTTCCGCTATTAGTTATTGACCAGAGATGAGTCTCGGTCATGTCTACATAGTTCTTGAACCCGTAGGGTCCGCACACTTAACGTTCGGTGACGACCAGTATTATGAGTTTATGTGTTTTGATATACCGAAGGTTGTTCAGAGTCCCGAATGAGATCAGGGACATAATGAGGAGTCTCAAAATGTTTGAGACGTAAAGATCGATCTATTGGAAGGCTATATTCGGACATCGGAAAGGTTCTGAGTGGTTCGGGTATTTATCGGAGTACTATAGAGTTACGGGAATTCGCCGAGGAGTATATGGGCCTTATTGGGCTTTAGGGGAAAGAGAGAGGGGAGGTTGCGCGCCCCCCAAGGCCTAGTCCGAATTGGACTAGGGGGAGGGGCGGCGCCCCCTCCTTCCTTCTCTTCTCTTTTCCCTTTCCTTCTCTCCTACTCCTACTACATGGAAGGGGGGAATCCTACTCCCGGTGGGAGTAGGACTCCCCAGGGTGCGCCATAGTAGAGGATCGACCCTCCCCCTCCTCCACTCCTTTATATACGGGGGAGGGGGCACCCCATGGACACACAAGTTGATCATTGATCTTTTAGCCGTGCGCGGTGCCCCCCTCCACCATAATCCACCTCGGTTATATCATAGTGGTGCTTAGGCGAAGCCCTGTTCCGCTAGCATCATCATCACCGTCATCACGTTGTCGTGCTGACGAAACTCTCCCTCTAAGTTCTACTGGATCGTGAGTTCGCGGGACGTCACCGAGCTGAACGTGTGCAGATCGCGGAGGTGTCGTGTGTTCGGTACTAGGGATCGGTCGATCGTGAAGACGTACGACTACATCAACCACGTTGTAATAACGCTTCTGCTTACGGTCTACGAGGGTACGTGGACGACACTCTTCCCTCTCGTTGCTATGCATCACCATGATCTTGCGTGTGCGTAGGAAATTTTTGAAATTACTGCGTTCCCCAACAGTGGAGAGATGAGGGTAGACTCATAATTAGGATTAAAAAATGTCGGGCCCCAGTTGCGAGTTGAGTTTGGACTTGCAACTCAGACAAAAAAGGCTGGGCCCCAATTGCGAGTCGAGGATGGACTTGCAAGTGTGACAAGAAAAGGTCGATCCCCAGGTGCGGGTTGATGGTGGACTTGCAACTGGGACGGAAAAAGGTCGGGACCCAGTTGTGAATCGAGGGTTAACTTGCAATTAGAAGTAAAAAACTCGGGCACTAGTTGCGAGTTGAGGGTGGACTTGCAACTCAGACAAAAAAGGTTGGGCCCTAGTTGCAAGTTGAGGGTAGACTTGCAACTTGGACAAAAAAGGTTGGGCCCCAGTTACGAGTCGGGGTGGACTTGCAACTCAGAGAAAAAACGATGGGCCCCAGTTGCGAGTCGGGGTGGACATGCAACTTGGACAAAAAAAGGTTTGGCCCCATTAGTGAATCTAGAGTGGATTTGCAACAAAAAAGGTTGGGTCCCAGTTAATTGAGTGTGGACTTCCAACTATGACAACGAAGGTTGGACCCAAGTTTCTAGTCGGGCGTGGACTTCCAATTAGGACAAAAAATGTCGGGGCCCAGTTGCAAGTCGAGAGTGGAATTGCAACCGGGAAAAGAAAAGGTCGGGCCCCAGTTGCGACTCAAGGGTGGACTTGCAACTGGGACAAAAAAAGGCCGGACCCCCAGTTGCGAGTCTAGATTGGACTTGCAATTGGGACTAAAAATGGTCGGGCCATAATTGTGAGTCGAGTTTGGACATGCAAATAGGACAAAAAAGGTTGGCCCCAGTTGCAAGTTGCGGGTGGACTTGCAATTAGGACAAGAAAATATCGAACCCTAGTTGCGAGTCAACAGTTGACTTGCAACTCGGGCAATAAAAAGTCGGGCCCCAGTTGCAAATCGATGGTGGACTTGCCATTGGAGCTAAAAAAAACTCAGGCCCTAGTTGCGAGTCGAGAGTGAATTTGCAACTCGGACAAAAAAGGTTGGATCCTAGTTGCGAGTCGAGGGTGGACTTGCAACTCGTAGAAAAAAGTTTGGGCCCCAGTTGCGAGTCGGGGTGGACTTGCAATTTAGTCAAAAAAGGTTTGACCCCAGTTGCGAGTCGAGGGTAGACTTGCAACTTGGACAAAAAATGTCTAGCCCCATTAGTGAGTCGAGATTGGACTTGCAAGTAGGAAAAAAAAGGTGGGCCTCAGTTACAAATTCAGGGTGGACCTCCAACTAGGACAAAAAAGGTCGGAACCCCAGTTGCGAGTCATTGGTGTGGACTTGCAACTACGACAAAAAAGTCTCAGGGCCCCTTTGCGAGTCGAGAGTGGAATTGCTACCGGGAAAAAATGTCGGGCCGCACTTCCGACTTGAGGGTGGATTTGCAATTGTGACAAAAAAAGGTCGGACCCCCATTTTCGGGTTGAGAGTGGACTTGCAACTGGCAAAAAAAAAATATTAGGTCTCAGTTATAGGTCGAGGGTGGGATTGCAACTGGGATAAAAAAAAGTCGGGCCCCTGTTGCAAGTCGAGTGTGAACTAGCAACTAAAAAAAGGTTGGACCCTAGTTGCAAGTCAACAATGGACTTGCTACTCGGACGAAAAAAGATCAGGTCCCAGTTGCGAGTCAGAGAGTGGACTTGCACCTAGGACAAAAAAAGTCAGACCACAGTTGCAAGTCAAGGGTTGACTTGCAACTGGGACATAAAAGGTCGGATCCCAGTTGCGAGTCGAGAGTGGACTTGCAACTGGAAAAAAAAGGTTAGACCCAGTTGCGAGTCAAGGGCCGACAAAAGCAAAGCCAAACATGCATCGGCCAACAACAAGATACGCAATAAAAAACAGTGACAAGCGAGATGAAAGATAGAGCGCTTGCATGAAAATTACATAAACTAGATATAAAAGGTAAATTTTAATAGACTTGTAAAATTTTAAAAATCATGGATTTTAAAATACAAAAAACAAATTTTAAAAACCAAAAAAACCAACAAGGAAAAAAAATTAAAGACTTGTTCCAAAAGAACAAAAGAAAAATACGGGTTGGCACCCTAACGCCCTATAGCTCACCGAGCGTATCTATACCTTGGTCTTATTTTTGAAATTTGTAGCCCACATTAAACAAAAAAAAAATGAGACGGAAAAAGTAAACTGAGACGAAAAGTCTCACTGCTATCGTGTTTTCCATTGTGCGCACTCTTTACATTCACCCTGTAGCCCAAATTAAAAACAAGATAACACTAAAACGACGGTGGAAACAAAGACGCGATGGTTCATTGGGAGCTCCTAACCGGTGGAATCGAACACGCGTCACTTACCGCCAGTAAATGGTTAGCCAACCACTCGAGCCACCCCGCAGTATTGAAACATTTCAGCATGATAAAGCTTGAGAACAAAACGCTGCAGCCACGTAGATTTTTGGATTATTTAAAAATATTTAGAAAAACAAGATTTCTTTTGAACAACAATGTGAAATATTTTTGAAAGTTCACAGATTTTATAAAGAATCATGAATAAAAAAAGTTCATGGATTAAAAAAAGTTCAACGATTTCGAAAAAAAGTTCCTCAGTTTTGAAAAAAAGTTCACGAACGTAAAAAAAGTTCATCGAATTTTAGAAAAAGTTCACCGACTTAAAGAAAAGTTCATCGAATTTTTTAAAAGTTCACCGACCTAAAAAATGTTCATCAAATATGAAAAAGAGTACACCAAATTGAAAAAATATTCATCGATTTAAAAAAAAAAGAAGTTCACAGATTTTAGTAAAAGTTCATCCTATTATAAAAAAAGTGCATCAAATTTGAAAAAAGTTCATCCATTTAAAAAACTGTTCATCCGATTAGCAAAAGTTCATAGAATTTGAAAAATTGTTCATAACATTCGGTGAACTTTTTTGCATTGAATTAGAAAAAGGAAAAAAATTGAAAAAAAGGAAAAGGAAAAGAAAATAAAGGGGATAACAGAAGAAGAAGCAGTGCATTATCACAGTAAGTGGAGTGGCTGGCGTGGTTCGCATGTCTTGCACTGAAGCTCGAAGGCGCGGGTTCAAATCCAACATAGCACCTTTTTTTGCAGACTTTTACAAAAGGAAAAAAATGAGAAATGGGCAGTGGAAAAAGTACGCACACAACGCACGGGACAGCCAGCGATGCAACGCGAATCAACAAAACAAAACAACGAGGCGTACCGGTCAGAGACTCAAATCAATGCCTTGCATGAAAAAACAAGCAATGGTAGATCGGACGGTGTGGGGTTTAGATGTGAGATAAATATATTACATCTAATTGTGAAATAGCAATTCCGATAAAAAAATTGTATTAGGAAAATTGCGATTGTGATTCCATAGTATAGATAATGATAAAAAAATAAATGGCGTAGTGCGCTGGATTAAAATTTGTTATTGAGGACTATTTGATTTTATTTTGGAAAGTTATTAAGAAAATCTTTGGTCTGGTTCTTAGGAAGGTGATCTCACATATATAACCAATTTTAAAAATTCTTGATTACCTAATATACCATACGCTCAAGTCGATTCCATTAGATATCTGGATGCCATACAGTTGAGGTAATATAAACTCAGCATGAGGTATGCCATGGCAATCATGTTCCTCGTCGGGGGCCTTGCAGCGGTGACAACAGAGTGTTGTTAGATCCTCTGGATCGGGTAGGCTAGAGACTCCCGGTAAACCTACCTTCTCCTTTGGCTGACGAGCTTGAGCCAGAGGCCATTGTAGTGAGATGGTCACGATGGTGGCGAGAGGAAGATGACGTTGGTGGTGTGCTTCTCGCGAGCACCACGCTAACCCTAGATCGGTCGGGAGTGTTGATGGGGATTGTGGCAGCGGTAAACTTTGTCAGTCGTGCCCCGGCCCCCACCTCTGTTTATATATGCGCTGGTCACAGGGGGCCACCAACCATATGAGGGTTGGGCGCCCCCGATCAGGGAGCAGATCTAAGGGCCTGGTGGGCCGTTGGGCCCACACGGAGGAGATCAAC
>NC_041380.1:23525402-23527662 GCF_002162155.2 Triticum dicoccoides
TACTTTTAACCTTATACTTTCTAGTTTATTTGTTTCGTCACATATTGGTACATAGAGCATGTTTCGTCGTCACAGCTTACTTGCTGATAAAATCATACAGCTAGAACGTACGTTTTGTTCATAAATAAATTATGTTTCGTTTGGGCCTATCCAGGAATCATGAGACTTTCCCTTAAACCCAAGCCGGCTAAGTGTTCCTTGAACACATTGGGTGGTAAGCCTTTGGTTAGTGAATCCGTAAGCATATCATTTGTCCTTATATGCTCGAGACTTATAGTTTGATCCTGGATTTTATCTTTCACAACATAATACCTTATCTCTATTGTTTTGGCAGCATTTCTCGACTTCTTTGTGAGCGTAAAATACTGCGGGTTGGTTGTCACAGTACATCTTTAGTGGTTTGTGAATACAATCTACCACTTTCAAGTCGAGTATAAATTTGTTTAGCCATATCGCCTGCCCCGTGGCCTCGAAGCATGCTATAAATTCTGCATACATCGTGGATGATGCAACTATCGACTGTTTGGAGTTTTTCCACAAAATAGCTCCCCGGCGAGGGTGAATACGTATCCTGACATGGATTTTATATCATCTTTGTCCCTCTCAAAATCTGCGTCTGAATATCCTTTTATCTCTAGGGAATCACTTCTCCTGTATATTAGCATGCAGTCCTTCGTGGCTTGCACATAACGCAATGCTTTCTTTACCATCTTCCAGTGCTCTATGTCTGAATTCTCTTGATACCTATCGAGTACCCCGGTGATAAAAGCAAAGTCAGGGCGAGTGCACACTTGTGCATACTGTAAGCTGCCAACAGCCGAAGCATATGGTACTGCTTTCATTTGATCGAACTCGTACTGGTTCTTGGGACATTGGAATTTCCCAAAACTATCGCCCTTGACTATAGGAGCAGGTGTGGCTTTACTCGCATGCATATTATACTTTTTAAGAACCTTTTCTAAATACGCTTTCTGCGATAGTCCTAAGACTCCATTGTTTCTATCTCGGTGAATTTATATGCCCAAAACATATGATGCTTCACCAAGATCTGTTATGTCAAAATTTGAGTATAAGAATTTCTTTGTTTTTTAGTAGACTAACATCACTGCTAGCAAGCAGGATATCATCCACATACAAGATCAGGAAAATATATTTCCCATTTTTAAACTTTGCATAAATGCAGTTATCCTCAATATTTTCTTTAAATCCAAAACTTTTTATCGTTTGATTAAACTTTAGATACCATTGTCTAGAGGCTTGCTTTAATCCATAAATGAATTTCTTCAGGCGGCATCTCATATTTTCCTTGCCTTCCATGATAAAACCCTTAGGTTGTTTCATGTAGACATTTTCTTTTAAATCCTCGTTGAGAAATGTCTGCACACAACGCACGGGACAGCCAGCGATGCAACGCGAATCAACAAAACAAAACAACGAGGCGTACCGGTCAGAGACTCAAATCAATGCCTTGCATGAAAAAACAAGCAATGGTAGATCGGACGGTGTGGGGTTTAGATGTGAGATAAATATATTACATCTAATTGTGAAATAGCAATTCCGATAAAAAAATTGTATTAGGAAAATTGCGATTGTGATTCCATAGTATAGTAATGATAAAAAAATAAATGGCGTAGTGCGCTGGATTAAAATTTGTTATTGAGGACTATTTGATTTTATTTTGGAAAGTTATTAAGAAAATCTTTGGTCTGGTTCTTAGGAAGGTGATCTCACATATATAACCAATTTTAAAAATTCTTGATTACCTAATATACCATACGCTCAAGTCGATTCCATTAGATATCTGGATGCCATACAGTTGAGGTAATATAAACTCAGCATGAGGTATGCCATGGCAATCATGTTCCTCGTCGGGGGCCTTGCAGCGGTGACAACAGAGTGTTGTTAGATCCTCTGGATCGGGTAGGCTAGAGACTCCCGGTAAACCTACCTTCTCCTTTGGCTGACGAGCTCGAGCCAGAGGCCATTGTAGTGAGATGGTCACGATGGTGGCGAGAGGAAGATGACGTTGGTGGTGTGCTTCTCGCGAGCACCACGCTAACCCTAGATCGGTCGGGAGTGTTGATGGGGATTGTGGCAGCGGTAAACTTTGTCAGTCGTGCCCCGGCCCCCACCTCTATTTATATATGCGCGGGTCACAGGGGGCCACCAACCATATGAGGGTTGGGCGCCCCCGATCAGGGAGCAGATCTAAGGGCCCGGTGGGCCGTTGGGCCCACACGGAGGAGATCAACCTAACATC
>NC_041380.1:23527897-23546172 GCF_002162155.2 Triticum dicoccoides
CAACTTTACTTTTAACCTTATACTTTCTAGTTTATTTGTTTCGTCACATATTGGTACATAGAGCATGTTTCGTCGTCACAGCTTACTTGCTGATAAAATCATACAGCTACAACATACGTTTTGTTCATAAATAAATTCTGTTCCGTTTGGGCCTATCCAGGAATCATAAGACTTTCCCTTAAACCCAAGCCGGCTAAGTGTTCCTTGAACACATTGGGTGGTAAGCCTTTGGTTAGCGAATCCGTAAGCATATCATTTGTCCTTATATGCTCGAGACTTATAGTTTGATCCTGGATTTTATCTTTCACAACATAATACCTTATCTCTATTGTTTTGGCAGCATTTCTCGACTTTTTTGTGAGCGTAAAATACTGCGGGTTGGTTGTCACAGTACATCTTTAGTGGTTTGTGAATACAATCTACCACTTTCAAGTCGAGTATAAATTTGTTTAGCCATATCGCCTGCCCCGTGGCCTCGAAGCATGCTATAAATTCTGCATACATCGTGGATGATGCAACTATCGACTGTTTGGAGTTTTTCCACAAAATAGCTCCCCGGCGAGGGTGAATACGTATCCTGACATGGATTTTATATCATCTTTGTCCCTCTCAAAATCTGCGTCTGAATATCCTTTTATCTCTAGGGAATCACTTCTCCTGTATATTAGCATGCAGTCCTTCGTGGCTTGCACATAACGCAATGCTTTCTTTACCATCTTCCAGTGCTCTATGTCTGAATTCTCTTGATACCTATCGAGTACCCCGGTGATAAAAGCAAAGTCAGGGCGAGTGCACACTTGTGCATACTGTAAGCTGCCAACAGCCGAAGCATATGGTACTGCTTTCATTTGATCGAACTCGTACTGGTTCTTGGGACATTGGAATTTCCCAAAACTATCGCCCTTGACTATAGGAGCAGGTGTGGCTTTACTCGCATGCATATTATACTTTTTAAGAACCTTTTCTAAATACGCTTTCTGCGATAGTCCTAAGACTCCATTGTTCCTATCTCGGTGAATTTATATGCCCAAAACATATGATGCTTCACCAAGATCTGTTATGTCAAAATTTGAGTATAAGCATTTCTTTGTTTTTTAGTAGACTAACATCACTGCTAGCAAGCAGGATATCATCCACATACAAGATCAGGAAAATATATTTCCCATTTTTAAACTTTGCATAAATGCAGTTATCCTCAATATTTTCTTTAAATCCAAAACTTTTTATCGTTTGATTAAACTTCAGATACCATTGTCTAGAGGCTTGCTTTAATCCATAAATGAATTTCTTCAGGCGGCATCTCATATTTTCCTTGCCTTCCATGATAAAACCCTTAGGTTGTTTCATGTAGACATTTTCTTTTAAATCCTCGTTGAGAAATGTCGTCTTTACGTCCATTTGATGTAACTCTAAACCAACTGAGCAACTAATGCCACTATGATTCTGAAGGAATCCTTACATGAGACTGGAGAAAATATCTCATTGTAATCTATCCCTTCTCTTTGTGTAAATCCTTTTGCCACTAGTCATGCTTTATACTTTTCTACATTCCCTTTAGAGTCATACTTAATTTTGTAGACCCATTTGTAGCCTACTGTTTTGGCTCCTTTAAGAATTTCCTCTATGTCCCAAACATCTTTGGAACTCATCAATTTCATCTCGTCTTCCGTTGCCTTCATCCACTTTGATGAATGAGGGCTTCTCATGGCTTCTTCATATGAGGTGGGATCTTTTTCTGTATGAACTATTTCTGTGTTATAAACTTTATAATCAGTAGAAATAGCTGACTTTTTGTGTCTCGTAGACCTTCTAAGGGACTCGGTTTCTGGCACATTCTGTGCCTCAACTTCTGGAACTTGTTCTAAAATTTGTTGTTGCACGTCCCTTTCATGCTCAACAACGGGTTCAGACGGCTTCTGAGGGATAGGTTCCGGGTCTACCCCCATAGTTGTCATGGGTGGAGTTGCAATTGGTAGTGAGACAAATGGCTTCTGAATCATCGGATTAGGTGCATGCACCCTCTTCTCCTCAAGATCAATTTTCCGAGATACCAAGCTCCCCCTCATCATTTTGTCCTCTAAGAAGACTGCATATAAACTTTGTATATCTGTTTGGGCAGTAGAAACGAAAACCCTTTGATATGTCTGGATAGCCGATGAAGTGGCAACTCACTGTTTTGGTATTTAACTTTGCAATGTTTGGATTAAACATTTTGGCCTCAGCAGGGCACCCCAACACCCTGAAGTGTTGTAAGGAGGGCACCCTTCCTGTCCATAGCTCGTACGGTGTTTTGGGCACTGACTTGCTTGGTACTCTATTGAGAATGTCAATGGCGGTTTTAAGCGCATCCATCCATAATCCCAATGGCAAGTTGGAACAACTCATCATGATGCGCACCATATCCATAAGTGTATGGTTGCGCCATTCAGCTTCTCCATTTTGCTGAGGCTCGCCCGACATTCAATATTGGGCTACTATGCCAGTCTCCTGCAAGAACTTCGCATAAGGTCCAGGGACTTGGCCATATGGAGTGTGCCGACCGTAGTACTCTCCCCCACGGTCGGATCTTACTATCTTGATTCTTTTATCATGCTGATTTTCAACTTCGGCTTTGAATATTTTAAATTTATCCAACACTTCCGATCTTTCTTTGATTGGGTATAACCATACCGAGAGTAATCATATGTGGATGTTATGAACGAGTCATATCCATCCACATTTTTCACCGGAAATGGTACACAAATGTTGGTGTGGATGATTTCTAGTGTGCCTGTGCTACGGATTGCACCTTTTTTGATTTGTTTTATATACTTTCCTTTAATGCAATCTATGCATTGTTCTAAGTCTGAGAATTCTAACGGGGGAAGAATTTCGCTTTTGACTAATCTTTCTATTCTCCCCTTGGAAATATGGCCCAAGCGACAATGCCATAATTTCGATGAGTCAAATGTTCTCTTTCTTTTCTTTTGCTCTTTATTCGACGCAGAAACATGTTCTTTCACATTGCTTATGGAATAAACTTTTTCATAAAGCACTACTAAGAAAAACCTTATACACAGAATCTTAGCAGCAGTGAGGTTTAAAAATAAATGCTACTGCTGATTAGCAGTAGCGAGCTTCAGAAGACCGCGCTACTAATAGCCCAGTAGCAGTAGCACTCTAGGTGAAATGAGCGCTACTACTACAAGTGCCACGGTGTTGCCTCCAGACTAGATATAGTAGTAGCACCCTTCTCCTGGACGCGCTACTGCTAAAGAACTTAGTAGCAGCGTTTTTCTTTAAAACTCAATGCTGCTAAGTATCATCCCCTCTTGCAACTAATTAAGTTTAGTCCCATACTGCTAAGCGAACAAGGTGTTTACCACCTTAAATATATTACTTCTCAAACTATCTCGAGCACTTGGTCTTCATTGAACTGTATGTGTAGGATTTGTGCTGCAATATGAATCTTCACCTGTGCCTATACAGGTACGGTGAGGATTCATGTTGACTATTTAGATTCTACACAAAAAGATCAATGATTACCAATGTATATTTTTGATGTTTTTACATGCTTAGCCTTAGCAGTGGCGTTTTTTAGGACAAAACGCTACTAATATTGGGCTTAGCAGTAGCGCGGGTACAACGCGCTACTGCTACAGCAAAAGAAAACACGCGGCCCGGCCCCCCGCACGCTCATCTCTCAATCGTCCCCCTCAGCCCGACGTCGGCAGCTGCGATTAGGGTTTCTCCTTCACCACCGTGCGCCACCACCACCGCCGCCGCAGGTAATGCTCCTCCCCCCTCTCGCCGCCCCTCTGCTAGCTGCTCCTCCACCCTCTCACCGCCCACTCTGTCGCCGCCCGCGAGCTCTAGCCGGGCGCCTTTGGCCGACTGCCCTCGATCCCCTCGCCAGCCGCTGTCATTGCCCCAAGTCACTGACCTTCCCCTCGTCAGCACCCCCGACCGAGGAAACCATGCCATCCCCCCTCCTTGTCAGCACCCCCCGAGGGTTGCCCTACCTAGATGCAGCAAGGGCTTATGAATTAAATTTAGGTGCCAATTTAGTTGAAATGCTTTGGTAGGTGGTACAAGTATTTAGTTTGCAAGTGCTAAGTTAATCCCAATTAAATTTTCCACTTGTTTTTTTAATCTGTTATCTTAGGCAATAGGGGCCAAATTAGATGAAATGTGTCTTGGTAGGTGGTACCTTGATTTGGTAGATAACTTACTACAGATCTTAGGATTATACCTTTCGTAGGGGTCAAATAGTTTTTTTGGCAATAGGTGCCCCTGAAATTGCTTCTCGCGGAAGAATCTCTTCATCTAGAGATATTCTAGAAGGTGTTAGTAAGCTAATTCAGAACTTGTTGTCTGTGAGTCTTGTTGGCTGATTTGGCATTGGCCTGCTAGCTGTTGGTTCTATTATAGAAGGTGTTAGTAAGTTAATTGAGAGCTTGTTGTTTACTTTTTGGGATCGGGTTCCACTATGAAAATATAAGTGAAGAAGAATCAAAAATATCACATTCTACTGTTTTTCTTTCTTGTGTAGTGGATCGTTAATCCTTTGCTCATATTGCATTAGGAAAATGGCGCCACCACCACCACCATGTCGACTGTGCAAGTCAAAGTGCGCCAGCAGCCTTGCAACTGGCAAGCTATTCGGCATCTACTTCCAATCGAGTTTTCGTCATGCGGCGGTAAGAAATTAGATGAAATGTAACAATTATTTTTTTAGTGTTGGCATTACTGCTTTGTGTCATTTTGTTTTTTTACACAGATTATCCCATGCAATGTGAGGTTGAAATTCAACAAGCTGACAGGAGACACTGTGACATTTGAGGCTCCTGGGGGGCCGTACACTATGGAGGTCGAGAAAGGACGCAATATGTCACAGATTGGAGGAGATGGATGGGTTGGTTTCCTCGCCCGCATGCGTCTTACTGGTGGTGAGTTGATCGGCTTCTCCTTCAGAGCAGAAAGACCCAAACTGGCTGTCATTTATCTCAACCTGTGGAAGATGATGAAGATGACGAAGATGATGAAGATAATGAGGACCCACTCGATCAAGATGATGAGAACCCACTTCATGAAGCCATCGTAGCTCAAAGAATGAGATTGCGCGAGGAGGAGGTGTGCAACCTATGGGACATAATTCCGCCACGTGATGACTTTGTCGGGGTGCCATTCGTGACCGGCCTGACAAGTACCATGGTCGATCGGCATGAAATGGTAAGATATATTGACTGTAGTAATTTGATGATTTATATATGCTTTATTTTTATACTTACAAATGCAAATTATCCGATGATATGCTTAGTGAATCCGATGATATGCTTAGTGTAGAGTCCAATGATATGCTTTGTGGAATCTGATATGCTTTAGTGTAGAGTCTGATCACATGCTTATTAGTGTAGAATCCAAGGAACTATTAATAGTGTAGATAATCCATATATACTTATTAGTAGAATTCATGCTTAATTAGTACAAATGCATAGTACTGCGTCTTTTGATAGTGTAGAAATCTATACTTAATAGAAATATATTTGCAAGAGTATGTGCGAGGCTATTTATAAATTGATATGTTTTTCTTATTCAGAAATTGCCAAATAATCTATCTATGAGTTGTGGTATCGAGCCTGATGAAGAAGGCTCAGCTGGACTACACCTTACCGCAAGGGGCTCCGTCACCATTTGTACTTACCGCATGGACACAGACGGTCGCACACACTTAAACTCGGTTGGGTGGAAGAGATTCCTCGTTGGCAAGAATCTTCCTAATTACTATCAGGAACACCCACCGCCCAGGCTTTAGGATGATGATCGTCGTCGATATCATCTAGAACTATATATGTGTGTGTGGCTATATCATCTAGAACTACATATGATGATCGTCATCGATATCATGTAGAACTACATATGATGATCGTCGTCGATATCATCTAGAACAATATATGATGATCATCATCGATATCACCTTGTACTGCTTGAGGATGCATGTTGACTATATATGAAATTGTTATCTAGTACTCCTTCCGTTCCAAATTACTCGTACTCGTCGTGATTTTAGTTCAAATTTGAACTAAAACCACGACGAGTAATTTGGAACGGAGGTAGTACTACCTAGTACCTATAATGCTTTATGAAATTGATATCTAGTAGTACCTAGTATTTGGAAATTGCAGTTTATTAAAACTGAAACTAGGTAGGAAGCGGGGAAAATGATGAAACACATAGGAGTAGCATGGGGCTAGAAAAGCGCTACAACTAACTAATAGTAGCGTGTTCTGGAAAAGCGTTGCTGATATAGTCAATAGTAGGAGCGCGGGTGCAAACCGCGCTACTACTAACAGTTAGCTGTAGCATCTTATTGGTAGCGCGGCTGCCCGTGCTGCTGATAGCCTCAAAATCCGCGCTACTAATAGGGTTTTCCCTAGTAGTGAAGTGATAACAAATAAAGCTCATCATGTAGTAAAGCATTACCCACGTAAGAATTATTTAACGATATGGCACACTTGCCATGTCCAAAATAACATTCATAATTATCTTTGTCCAAACAAGAAACACTAATTAAGTTTCTATATATGACATGATGGAACAAATAAAACATCTCTAAGTAGAAGATTGAATCCATCAGCTAACTCCAAGTAGATATCACCAACAGCTGCAACTTCATTTGCCACTTCAATGCGTCTTTCCCTTCTTTGCATAGTCCGTGTCAAATGGAATCCCTGTAAAGAATTTGTAACATGAACAGTTGCTCCTGAGTCAATCCACCAAGTGAATTTTGAAAACTGTGTATACAGGGATTCATTTACAAATAAAACTATATTGTTACCTATTTTTGCCATGATTGACTTTAGCCAATTAGGGCAGTCTATCTTGTAATGCACGGTCTTCTTATAGTGGAGACATGTGTCTTTGTCCACTGGGAAAGGCTTTTGCTGATGCTAATAGGGAGCTTTACCATGTGGCTTTGAGGGGGAACTTTTGTTGTTTTCATTAATTCTTTTTCTTGTGATCCTTCACATAGTTGAGTGAACCATCATGTGAGGTTTTGAGTATGTTCTCTTCTTGGACACACATTGTTATTGTCTTTTCAATGTCCCATGTTCCAGGTGACATATTATAGTTTACAACAAAGGTTTCAAACTCCTTTGGCAGTGAAGTCATGACCGGGGGACCAGGAGCTTTGGTTTTATCTTCAGATCCTCATCCATGGGCTTTTGCTACCATATTGCACATCCTGAGGATGTGCTCTCTTGTTTCATGATTACCACCTGTGTAGTGTTCTGTCACCAGTTGCTTTAACACCTGGGTGGCATATATCTTTGAAGAGCCAGTGAACTGGCTCTTTATCTTTGTAAGCAACTCCCCTGCGGAAGTCCACTCTGCAATGGAGCCTACAATGGTGCTCTCAATTGTATTCTTTATAAATGCCATGCACTTTTTATTTGCATTGACCCACTTTTGGTTTTCTATGGAGTATGGCATCTCCAAAGGAGCATAATTCCCCCTCTTTTTATCCCATGCAGCATCATCATTAGTGGTCGCTCTTACTGGCTCTGTAGGTCGGACCGGCTGTGGAGTGTCCACAACCCAGTCCAGCTCAGCACAGACAAATACCAGTTCTACTTTCTTCCTCCACTTGGTGTAATTGTCACATGTGAGTGTCGGAACATCTTTTAGGCAACTCATCAAGTGAAAGCCTCTTGAAATCACAATTTAAGTGGGATCAGTATGACAATCAAATACATTAATCTAACATTGGTCAAATTAAACATACAATTGTCCATGCAAATAAATCTATATTACCGTTGGGCAAAATATTAGAAATAAATGCACCTTTAAATTCAATAATAAACATGAACATGTTATTAACAATGTTGGTCATAAAAATAACATAATCATATTCATTCTAATAATCACTTTAACATGCTCTTAAAACCTTAATTCTTTTAAAACATTTATTTACTTTGTAAAAAAGCACTATTAATTATTTACGCAGCGGAAAAACATGAATAAAAATTCATGAACTTTTTAGAAACATTTTTTTGACCTTTTCTTTTTCTGAACTTTTGAATAAAACTGTATAAAAAATGACAGATAATAAATGAAAAAAGAAAAAACTACAGCACAGTCGGCCTCATCCCAGCTCGCGCGGCAGCGCCCACAGCTGCTGGCCTTGGCCCAGCGCGCGCGGCGACGCCCGCGGCTGGCGGCCTCTATCTCCATTTCGGCCCAGCGGCCCGGTATGGGCTAGGGTTTCTCTGTGGTCGTCGGATCTAATCCGACGGTCGCCCCTTGCTTTTCGCCCGATCAAAACCGATCGTGCAGTGGGGGCAAGGGGAACCCTAGTCATTTCCTCCCCCGCGCGCCGCTCTCGGCGCTCGCTCGGTGACGGCTCCTCGAGCCACGCCGGCGCGGCGAGCCAGGGCGGCACCCCGACGAGCCAGCCCCTTCCCCCTCCCCTCCCCTCTTCGTTTCCAAGAGAGAGAAAGAGAGGATCCTTGTTTTTCCTTTCCAGCGAGAGAAAGAGGAAGAGGAGCGCGGCAACTCTGCACCGTGGCCATCCTCCTCGCCGGCGCGCGTCCTCCCTCTGCGGTGAGCGCGCCACCGTCGAGGGATTTGGCCGCGGTGGTTACCCCCACCCTTTTTTCTTCCTTTCCTTTCCGGCGAGAAGTGGCTAGTTCCGGTGGTTCTTCTTCTGGATGCCTCGGCTTGCCGATGCGCGTCTGAATTGAGAGGAACGGTGCAGCCTTGCGGCGGCGCGATTACTTTGCCCTTTTGCCCCTCTTGTTCTTTTAGGGTTAGGGTTCATGGGGACGGGGGCTCTTTTCTTTCTCCGATTTCTTTTCTTTGTACCGAAAATCTTAGCCTATGTATGGCTCTGAAACCATTGTTAGATCATCTGGATTGGGTAGGCTAGAGACTCCCGGTAAACCTACCTTCTCCTTTGGCTGACGAGCTCGAGCTAGAGGCCATCGTGGTGAGATGGTCACGACGATGGCGAGAGGAAGATGGAGACGGTGGTGTGCTTTTCGTGAGCACCGCGCTAACCCTAGATCGATAGGGAGTGTTGGTGGGGATTGTGGCAGCGACGAACTTCGTCAATCGTGCCCCGTCCCTCGCCTTTATTTATATATGCGCGGATCATAGGGGCCACCAACCATATGAGGGTTGGGCGCTCCCGATCAGGGCGCAGATCTAAAGGCCCGGTGGGCCGTTAGGCCTACACGGAGGAAATCGACCTAACAAGTGTATGCCATCATACATTAATTCTTTCTCCGTATTCTTTCGTGTACATCCATCATTCTTTTGATCATGGCTACTAATTACTACTGTATGCAACAGGTCGTCTAGAAGCTGGAAGCACGAAGCAGAGCAGCCACATAAACACTACTGGTAGTGCTGTTCAGGTCAACTCGACGGCCTTGCTAGACGAGAGCAAACTCAAGCTGCAGTTCTGCGTCGAGAAGATGTGTGCGGACAAAATATTTCTTTGCTACCGCTGCCTGGTACCGCCGCACAGGACGTGTTTTCAGAGACGTGATGAGTGCATGGACCACTGCCCTGTCTGTCATCTCAAAAAAAAAATCGAAAAGGGGGCTCCCCGGCCTCTGCATCAGAGTGATGCATACGGCCATCTTATTAATCAAAAGATAAAAAGTGTCAACAAGGTTCCAAAGTCTCCAGTTGATAAAAGGAAAATGTAGCTCACACAGAGCTTAAAAAGGCTAGATACACAAACTAGCCAGGAAAAGATGCCACAACCGGCTGGCTAAAAATAGATAGGTAAACTAATTGCCTATCCTATTACATGACCGCCATCCAAACCGGTTGAAAATATCCCGAGCTACCATCTCCCAACGGATAGATCCAGTAACCAAACGCTCTCTGGCCTCCATCGGAGTGAGTAGCGACCACGAACGGATCACTGCCGTAGCTCGAAAAATAACCTGCAAAAAATGAATCCGTGATGTTCTGTTAAAAACCAAATCATTTCTGCAATTCCAGATAGTCCACAACAAAGCGCAAACTCCAACCCGAATATGTCTTGCTAAGTCAGGCTCAACCCCATTAAGCCATGTCCCAAATAATGCAATGACAGAAGTCGGTGGAGTAATATTAAAAGCAATATGGACCGTCCGTCAAAGGACTTTGGCCAACGGGCAATCAAAGAATAAATGCTTAATCGTCTCATCCCGATCACAGAAACTACACCTAGTAAGTCATGTCCAATTACGCTTTATCAAGTTGTACTTTGTTAAAATAACTTGTTTATGGACAAACCACATAAACACTTTAATTTTTAAAGGAACTTTGACAGCCCAAACATACTTGGAAGTTGGAATGGAGTTCGAATTAATAACATCAATATACATTGATTTAACTGTAAATACTCCAGACCTAGTCAACTTCCAGCGTAATCCATCGGGTTGGTGAGAAAGTTGAACCACCATCAGTTTCCTAACTAGATGGAGCCATTCTTCCCAACGATTGCCCGTTAGCGACCGTCTAAACTGAATGTTAAGGGGGATAGATTGAAATACCGTTGCCACAAATACCTCACGTCGTTGAGCAATCCGATATAAAGACGGATATTGAATGGCTAAAGGTGAGTCGCCAAGCCAAGTATCCTCCCAGAAACGTGTACTTGCACCATTTTTAATAACAAATCTTGTCCTATTGAACATTGATTGTTTGACTTTCATTAGTCCTTTCCAGAAAGGCGAATCAGTCAGTCTGACTGCGACCTGGGACAATGTTTTAGTCTGGAGGTACTTGCTACGGAGGATCTGCGCCCACATGGCCTCAGTCCTGGAAGAAAGCTTCCACAACCACTTACGAAGAAGGCATCTGTTCTTAACTTCAAGATTTTCAATACCAAGACCCCCTTGGTCTTTCGGTCGACAGATGATGTCCCATTTAGCAAGCCGGTATTTTCTTTTAAGATCATCACCCTGCCAGAAGAAACGCGACCGATAGTAGTCCAGTCTTTTCCTAACACCAACTGGGACCTCAAAAAACGATAAGAGGAACATAGGCATACTCGTGAGCACCGAATTAATCAATATCAAACGGCCTCCGTATGACATGAGCTTACCCTTCCAACAACTCAGTTTTTTCTCAAATCGATCCTCGATGCACTTCCATTCTCTGTTTGTCAGCCTACGATGGTGTATCGGAATACCAAGGTATGAGAAAGGTAAACTCCCCAACTCGCACCCAAACAATTGCCTATAAGACTCCCGGTCGTCTTTGGCTCTACCAAAGCAGAACAACTCGCTCTTATGAAAGTTAATCTTTAACCCAGTCAATTGTTAAAAAAGGCATAACACCAGCTTCATATTTCTCGCCTTGGCCAAATCATGCTCCATAAAGATGATTGTATCATCTGCGTATTGAAGGATGGAAACACCTCCATCAACGAGATGAGGTACCAAACCACCCACTTGACCATTCTCCTTAGCCCTCCCTATCAAAATTGCTAACATATCCACCACAATGTTAAACAAGATAGGGGACATCGAATCTCCTTGTCTGAGGCCTTTATGTGTCTGGAAGTAATGACCTATATCGTCATTCACTTTAATTCTCACACTCCCTTTTTGCGCAAAGGATTGGACCTGTCGGCGCCAGGCTTCATCAAAACCCTTCATACGCAATGCCTGTTGGAGGAATGGCCATTTGACCTTATCGTATGCTTTTTCGAAATCCACCTTAAAAATTACTCCATCTAATTTTTTGGAATGGATTTCATGGAGCGTTTCATGAAGAACAACCACCCCTTCAAGGATGTTTCTGTCCGGCATGAAAGCAGTTTGGGATTGTTGCACCACAGAATGCGCAATCTGTGTGAGCCTATTGGTCCCAACCTTGGTGAAGATTTTGAAACTAACATTGAGGAGGCAGATCGGTCTGAACTGCTCAATTCTCATAGCATCCGTTTTCTTAGGGAGCAATGTGATAGTTCCAAAATTCAGGTGAAATAATTGAAGCTGTCCAGAGAATAGATTATGAAACATAGGTAGTAAATCCCCCTTAATAATGTGCCAGCACTTTTTATAGAACTCGGCCGGGAACCCATCCGGCCCGGGAGCCTTATTGTTTTTCATTTGTGCAATAGCATCAAACACCTCCTTCTCTGAGAACGGGGCAACCAGGATATCATTATCAGCAGCAGACAATTGAGGCACATCCTCAGTCCTGGACTCATCGAGGGACACACAATTATCCTCCGAAGGTCCAAACAACTGTCTATAATACTCGGTAATATAGGTTTTGAGATTATCTTGACCTAAAATCGTACCCTCATCCTGTTCAAGCTGAAAGATCCGCTTCTTTCTATGCTTACCATTAGCAATGAGGTGAAAGAATTGAGTATTCGCGTCCCCTTGGACCACTTTGCGGACCTTAGCTCGCGAAGCCCACTTCAATTCTTCTTCGCGGAGAAGTTCTTTCAGCCTCTTCTCCGCCTCATTTTTGACCTGGAGCTCAGGAGGCAGCAAAATCGCGGATTTGGCTTTTATGTCCAGGGCCTGTACAAGAGAAAGGAGCCTATCCTTCTCGATCTTATACACCCCACTGAGGTGCTTAGCCCAACCCCGTAAGAAACTTCTCAAATGCCTAATCTTATTCTGCCAACGCTCGACCGCCGTCGTTCCTCCTACCCCCTTAGCCCATTCCCTGGCTATGAGGTCGAAGAACCCCTCGCGTTCGAACCAGGCCATCTCAAATGAAAAGGTGTTTTTGTTTCCTAAATGGTTCGGCTCCCCTGAGTCGACGAACAATGGTGTGTGATCGGAAATTCCCCGCGTGAGAGCTTGCACCGTAACAAGAGGGAACTTCTGTTCCCACTCCATGTTCGCGAGAACTCGATCAAGCTTTTCATATGTCGGGTTTGGCAGAGCATTAGCCCAGGTAAACTTTCTACCAGAAAGCTCTATCTCCCTTAGATCCAAGCTTTTAATAATGGTATTGAACATAAACGACCACCTGTCGTCGAAATTATCATTATTTTTCTCCTCTCTCCTCCTAATGATATTGAAATCACCCCCAACCAACATCGGAAGCTGCTCGGATCCACAGATCCGAACCAGGTCTGCCAGAAACTCCGGTTTAAGTTCTGGTTGTGCGGCACCATAAACCGCCACCAAAGCCCAGTTGAACCCATCAACTTTAGACCTAACTCGAAACTTTACCGTGAAGTCGCCCATTACTACACTCCGGACTTCAAGGGAGTCGCATCTCACACCCAGTAAGATACCTCCCGGTCTTCCTCGCGGAGGGAGGCAATGCCAATCAAAATCAATACCACCCACAAGAGAGGATAGAAACTGCGGCGTAAAATTATCTCGACCGGTTTCCGATAGAGCAATAAAATCTAACCGATGTTCCAGAGAAGCCTCAGCAAGAAACCTTCTTTTAGCCAAGTCTTTCAGACCTCTGCTATTCCAAAAGATTCCTTTCATAGTTCATCATGGAATTTTTTAGTAGTCCGTATCCTAGCACTCCTACGAACTGCAGAATCGGGATAAATCTTCCGTTTCCACTTACGCTTTGGCTTAGTGGGCTCTATCGCCCGGTCCTCATAACCGGGCTGAACGGAACTAACAGCTGGAACATCTAAAGGCGCATCATCGTCCTCAGACTCCTGATTAGAAGGTGCTAGATCCGCACACAGATTATCTAGCACTCTAACCCCTAACGCATCAATCTCCTCATCATTCATGGGTTTAACCGCTGCAAGATTACGAATAGTCTCTAAGGCACGCTCCGCCTCCAAATCTAACATATCATTCACCGAATTAGAGATCTCATTATCAGTAGCACCTAGTGAAACTCCCAATTGGTTTGCATTATTAATAATGTCCTCATGAGAAAAATGCAATAAAGAATAAGATATGTTGACGGACATACCAGAAGATATCGCAGCATCGTGAAGCTTAGCCGCCCTCATAGTGCACCGCTGCTGCATATCATCCACCTCCGGAAGGTCCTGAACACGAGCACTCATCCGTCTCCCCGTCGAGACCGGGTCCGGGATCCCGCCAAAGGCAACAACCTCCTCTCTAGTGAACAGAGGAGGCGGCTGCGGGCTCGCAGGGCCCTCGGACAAGTTCCCCACGGGTAGGACAAGAGACGGGACAGCTGGGGCCACCTGCCCGCTCCCTCCCCCTGCCCCACCCACCGGCTCAGAGCGACGCGTCAAAGTCGCAGGAGGCGCGGTCCTCCTGACCGTAGAGGAGGAAGGGAGGACTAGGGCCACCTGGCCCAACCCCCCCCCCTCCCAGCGCCTCGGGAGACGTGGGTGCCACCGCCAAGACCTGAGGAGGAAGAGCCGAGGCCGCCTGCCTCGGGATCCCACTCCCAGCGCTGGGCGACCCCGACACAAGCGGTGTCACCGGCGTCGGTATAGGGAATGGAGAGGTCAAGGCCACCTGCCCTGACCCCCCTCCCCCAAGGCCCACCTCGAACGTAGAAGACATCACCAGAGCCACGACCATCGGTGAAGCAAGGGAAATAGAAGCGACCTCCGGCTCCCCTTCCCGAACTGCAGCCCCCTCAAAGTCCAACAAAGGAAGCGTGTATTCAAACATATCATCAGTCTCCACCCGATCACTCCAAAGTCTGGGAGGCGCAGAAGCAGGCTCAAAAGACCCAAATCGCAGCGACGTCATAGGCACCGAAGGTGAGGGTGCCGGCTCAACCCCGGTCCCCACCCTAGGCAACTGAGCATCTGGGCGAGACCCGGTCGACCCTCTCGAGCGGACTCGGCCGGTGCCCCCTTGGCTCCTGCACCGCCGTCACTCTCGTGCATATCAACATCATCCCCATTAACCTCCTCAGCAAACATCTCAGTGTCCTCAAACTCTATGTTGAGCGCGAATACCTCTCCCCTATATGTCCAGTGGACCACATCAGGCACGAAATCAACATTCAGAACACTCACCAAGATCCGGGCCACTCCATGAGCACGAGTGAAAGCCATATCCACTCTCTCCGTCTTCCCAACCATGATACCCATACTGGCCACAACTCGAACATCCTGCAAAGGCTTAGATGGGGCCCCAGAAAACCTCAACCATACCTGCGTAAGTGGCTTTCCTTTAGGCTCCACCTTCGTCCACTCGTGAAACTCCAAAATACACTTAGTACCAGGAACTCTACACAAGCCAAAGCTCAGCAGTTTCTGCAAATCCTCCACAGAAGGGAAATCCACCTTGAAGACATTAGCTTCGAGGCTGACCAACTCCCACTGGAAGTAACCCGGTGCCAACTCCTGAAGCCTCCGGATAATCTGAGCCTCAGTCACCTCGCCCTGGGTTGCTTTCACCATCCCGGTAGTCAAGCCTTGTGTCTCCTCTGGAATCTCCCTCGCGATCGGGGACTCGAAGAATAAAAGCTCCGCACAATATAGTCCATACATAGTCAGTGCAGGAGCCTGGTCACGCAATAATGGGCACTCTCCCGAAGCATGTGCTGGCTTGCCACACGAGTCACACAGCTCTGCCACGCACTCTGCAATAAAATGGCCCTTCTCACCACACCGGTAACACATCATCCTTTCCTTCTTGCGCGCCCACTTGGCCGCCCTCTCAGAATCAGACCTGTCAGACGCCTCAGCCACAGCCCCAGGCACAGGAACCTCGACATTAGCCAGGGCCGTTACCACATCCATCGCCTGACTGGTAAGATCAGTAGACTGAGCGTTATCTGTCTCAACAGCTGTCGCCGCATGGTCAACAGCAGCCGGGGGCAGAGGCTGTCGACGAAACCTCCCACGGCCACCACCCCGACCACCTCGATGTCCACGGTAGCCACCTCTCTGGCGGTGATCCAGACCGGATGTCCCCTCGACAAAGCCACCAGGAGGCCCGGGAAAAGGTCGCTCAGCCGACCCGTCTCCCTGCCAGGCGTAGCCTCGACCGCCACCCGTAGATGAGGAACCACGGTGCTTCCCGTCTCCATACGCATCAACACCATCATCCCCCCACTGACCTCGGGGCGGCTCGAAGGAATCTCTAGCTGTCGAAGTTTGCCTCGTCTGTGATGGTCCCGAATGGTTCTGAGTCGGTCTCGCTATGGAGTGCGGCGGAGGAGCGCCCCGAGGAGGACCACTAACAGGAACCGGCACCACAGTAGTCGGGCCAGACCCGTTGCCCCGACCCGTAGCAGCATCTACTGTAGGCGTTGGCCCCATCAGTCGGTGCGCAGCGACAGCGCCACGGCCGGCGCCGGCTACAACGACGCCCCCAGCAGGGCCACCTCTTCCCGTCGGTCGCGCGGGCGACCTGACCGCCGCAGGCACAGGCGGCCGTGGCCCGAGGTTGCCGCCTGGCCGCCCCATAGCATAAATGGCGGCGCCACGCCCGGCACCGGCTGCAGCACCTGCCGCGCCAGGCCCAACGCCAGCGGCCCCCTGTCCAGCACCTCCCGACGGCGGCGGCATGACCGCCCCGGCCCTGTCTCTAGCTATTGCCGCCTGGGGCTTCGACGCCGGCGGCGGCGGCCCTCCCGTCCCTCTGCCCGTCATAGCACCAAGGGGAGGGATCCAACGAGCTCGGCCAAGGCCGCACGGAGGAACCACGGGCGTCCCGTTCCGGCGAACCCTAGGACGCAGCACGATCACGTTCGCACGGCGATTCTCGATCTCACCCGTGCATGCAGCTACCGCATCGATACATGTGGTGCCCGGTATAGCCTGGGCCTCATACCCAGCTATTTCCGGCCCATGTAGGCGCGCGTGAGAAACTGACGCAGCCGGCCCAACTCGGCCCAGCAGGTCGTTCAAACGATCGCGACGAGCGGCGCTGATCCCGACCGACGTTTGCGAAGGCACAGCAGCCACCGCCGCTGCCGGTGATCCGGCCCTCAACCGGCGCACCGGCCTCTTCTTCTTCACCACCGTCCACGAATCCGGATGAATCAAGTCAAAAAGCGTGAGGTTTGGAAGTTGTACCTTAGGTATAGGGCCTTTCCAAGGCCTGACCGCCGTCGCCGCCGTTCTCCGGTGAACGACACGACGCACCATCTCCTTCCTCTCGTCCGGATGTAGCCCGATCCACACCGGATCCTCCACCGGCAATACCGAGTCTACGGTTGTGGCCACATCATCTTCGTCGTAACCTGCGTGAAATAAATCTAAAATCAAATCCGATGGAGTAGGCGAGGTAGATGAACCCCCTGGATCCCAAATGATCCCAAATGCCCGCCTTCACCGCAAAGCCATCAAACTGCATAAGAAAATGATGCTACTAGCGCTATATTTTGTGAAATAATGTACCACCCAGTAGATAGACAAACGATCTATCTTCAATATAGGAAATCTGTTGTCAGGAACAATAGCAAAAGTCTTCCGTTCCTGACAGCTTTGTCGGGACCTCATATCGACCTCTTTAATGCTGGTTGTGATGAAAGTATCACAAATGGTATTATGCATGTCAACTCGATTTTTTTATGATGTGGTGCACAATTATATGAGGAAAAAGAGGATGTGATATCATATAATGATACCGTATCATATTAAATGTTGTATTATTTTGTGTCATGCATGACAATTATTAATGTATACAAAAATGAAGGGAACATTAACTTATGATACTAGGCATTACGGAAGGAGTATCATACATTAGTATTATATGCATGATATTAGTATGCTTTTTAAGAAGGTGATCTCACATATACACGCAATGAGCCCACTCAGTTTCTTGTGTGTTTTCGTCCCTCTAGAAAACAACAAGTTCTGGTTTCAAAAAACCAATTGCTGATTTTTTATAGAATTTAGAAGATATATGAAATAAACAATGTTCACAAACTATAAAAATCCATGAATTTAAATAATATTCATGAATGTGAATTATTCCTGAATTTCAAAGTATATTCAGAAAATTTGGAAACTTTAAATTTTAAAATGTGTTCACCTATTTTAGAAAAATCACAACTATTTAAAATGAAAACTAATAAAGAACCGAGTAAATAAAAAAGAAGACGGAAAAGGAAAAGAGAAAAGCTACCAGCAAAAAAGGTGAAGCGGCAGATAACGAAGACAGATTCTAGTCCCTAAAGCGGGACAGGTCTCATATGGGCTGGCCCATAAAGGAAAAAGGAGCAATCTGACGACTGTGCGCTGTATACTAAAGAAGAACAATTTAGCGAGGGACAGATATATTGAGCACGCTCGTTTCAGCAGTTACTTGCAATTCAGCAACAATTTCCCGGAGATGATATTCCCTGCGCAGGTCGGTGAATACCGATCAATCATACCCATTGCACTCCTCTGAATGGGCGAA
>NC_041380.1:23546667-23570200 GCF_002162155.2 Triticum dicoccoides
TTTTTACTTTTTCTTTTCTGATTTTGCTTTTTTTCTTTTTACCTTTTTCCAATTGGCAAGTAAAAAAATATGAAATTATAAAATCCTCTAAAAATAATTAAAAATGTCAATTCATTAACTTTCAAAAAAATCTGAAGAAAAACTCAGTTTCATAAAAGAAATTCGCACTACTGAATAATTTTTAAATTCCTGAATATGTTTCGAATTCCTAAGCATATCTTGCAAATAGTGAAAAAAAATGAGCTTCCTAAAGAGTTTTTGAATTCGTGAACATTTTTTGAATTCAAAATGATTTCCAAACCATTTATGAAATAAATTAACACTTTCTGAAATCGGGAACATTTTTTAAAATTACAAATATGTTTTTGAAATTACGAGTACTTCCTTGAATTTGCATGAAGTTTTTCATATTCATGAATATTTTTCTGAATATGGGAACAATATATTAATTTGTGAAAAAAATTAAAATTCATGAGCAAGTTTGATACTTGCAAACATTTTTAAATTCACAAGCATTTTTTAAATTCGAGAACATTGTTTTGAACTCGTGAACATGTTTTCAATCTGAGACCTTTTTTTAAAGTACATGATAATTTTAATGAATTTGTATTTTTAAACCTGGAACACTTATGAAGCAAAAAAGAACAAAAAAGAAAACGAATGGAAAAAAAAAACATGGGGGCAACGTGCCCGCAAGTGGGCCTGCCCAAATCCTGCACATTTGCGTTTATGTGCTCTCCCCCGCGCAGGTCGCTAAATCTCACATTTTCATATTAGGATTTATTAGTTTTGGGAACCTTCTAGTAGGTTCCTGAACTAGGAATTTTTTTTATATTTGGTTTTTGACTGGGTTTCTTTTTCCTCACCTTTTTTTAATTCGGTAATTTCAATAAATGTTGAAACTCTTTAAAACCTGTTAGGAATTTCGGAAATTGTTCGTTTTTTCGAAATTCAAAAAATTGTTCCCCTTTCTTTAAAAATTACAATGACAACCCATTTTCAAAAAAAATTGTCAGAATTTTAAAAAATTGCGAAATGTTTGAAAATTCCGGTTTCCCAAAAATGTCTGAATTTGTAGAATTGGTTTGGTTTTTGAGGAAAATTTTGTTCAAATTTTTGAGAAAATGTTATCATTTTCTAAAAACCAGAAGGTACTTCTAAAAAATCTTCTAAAACTTGAAAAATGTTCGTTTTTAAAAATATGTTTGTAAATTTTTTAGCCTTCCACTACAACACTTGTGCTACAATAAAACAATGGTATAGTGATCCCAGATACCGGGCTCGTTCTACAGTAAAGATCGTTAAAGTGACTGTTCGCTGCAGTGATTGTTTGATACATCGCCGATAGGCTAGCGACCCATCAGGGCTGCCCTTGTGCAGCACACTTTTGTTGGATGCAATGAGCTTCATACATGAGCTCCCCTATTTAGGGCCTTAGGCACCAAAAGATATACTCCAGCTTTGTGATAACCCAATTCCTATTTATCATCTTAAGCGCTATTTATAGACTATTTTGCTAACTGGCAAGGACCTTCTCTACAGCACTATGTAGTAGTTTATTTTCACCACTTTTATAGGTTCCGTTTGTTTTTGGGTGATTTTTCTTTCTATTAAAGGTTTTGCTTCGTTTTAATGTATTTATTATTCTTTTAACATTTTACCTTCTTCTATTTCTAGTTCGTTTGCCTTTCGCTTTTTTCCATTTTTTAAATGCTTGAACATTTTTCAATTTGTGAACTTTTCTTCCAATTTAGGAATTTCTATACAATTTTTAAACTTTTTGCAAATTTATGATTTTTGTAATCCACGAGTCTTTCCCAAATTTGTAATTTTTTTCTATTTTCTGTGTATCTTTTCAAATTCATGAACTTTTCATATTAGTGATTGTTTTTAAATTTATGAACATTTTATGAATCTGTGAACTATTTTCCAAATTCATGCTTTTCATGAAGTTTTTTCAGATGATGATCGTTTCCATGTCTTGAATTTTAAGAAAATCGTGAACATTTATCAAATCGTGAACCTCTTTTCCGTATTTCATGTACTTTTTTCAACCTTACGAACTTCTTTAAAAAAATAAATTTTTGAAATTGTGAACTTTTTCGACTTCACAAACATTTTTCAAATTCATGAACTTTTTCGAATTCATGATTGTTTTCGCACTTCACGAACTTTTTACATGTTCGTGAACCTTTTCTAAAATCTGCAAGCTTTTCAAATTCGTGAACTACATTCGGACGGTGAACAATTGAGTCGGCAATCAATTGGTCTAGTCAACAGATCAAGGCAAGTCCCTGGAAATATATGGCGATGAGTGAGCGAGCGAAGTTCTTGTTGCAAGCAAACGAATGAAATCCCTTCCGCGAGCGAGCGAATGAGATAGCTGGGCCGTTGCCCGCTAGGACGCATGTAAGTGCCAACATCTACTTCTTCACCGAAATCACTAGTTAAGGGTTACGCCTTGCAAAGGTCACTCTCATCTTCTCATGCATTGATAAGTGGTGCAGTGCATGTATGCCACTTGTCGCAACCTGAGAGTTTTTTTCTTCTTTTCTTTTTGTACATTCATTTATTCAAAATGTTCTATCTCTTCATCTGTACGTACAAATCCCAAATTTCACCATTGGATTTCTCCCGTGTTAATAGGTTTTGACCCAAAAAAATTAATGAAACTTTTAGAATGTCCTCCAGTTAGTTGATCTCCTTGTTCGGGAGCTCAAGGAGCCAATTACGAGGTCCCTTGGGATGAGGATGGGTGTTCTTTTATGGGATGCACTATTGGGGACGATACTGTTGGGAACATTTGGCCCATAGGTGCTCCTCATCTTTTTCTTTTGGTCCATATGCATTGAAAATAAAAGAAATGACAATTGTTTTTTTGAGAGACACTATACAAACATACTCCCTCTGTAAACTAATATAAGAGCGTTTAGATCACTAAAGTACTAATCTAAACATTCTTATATTAGTTTACGAAGGGAGTACACCGTTACAGTCTTGAGGTGATTACTACCATGATCAAAGGGAATTCTTCTTCTGTGTTTTAGTTAAAATTCTTCTTCTGTTGCTAGTGCTATACTATATGATTGTTATTTGGGAAGCGCTAAGCATCAAACTACTGATGCTTTGCTAATAGACTAATAGTCTTGATGCATAAATTCACTTAAAAATCCAAATGTATAAAATTTCACTAATAGACCAATACTAGCAGTGGTTGAAGCACATACTAGTAGTGGTTGAATCATAAACTAGTGTCTGCTATGTTTGTACAATATAAGAATTATACACTTAAAATGCTTGAATCCAAAATTCACTAACATAGAAGCATATGCAATAAATAAAAGTAGGACGCATGGCTGCAAGGAAGCAATAACTTTATTATATTGCAATATATATAACACAATGGAAACATTGCTTCTTTTTGGATTGCTAGCATGATTGGATGCAGAAAATGTGTTTTGCGAATAAATTAAGTCATCAATCTGTTAGATAATATAAACATAGGTTGTTATAAATATAATCCAAAATATTAATAAAGATGAACTACTTCCAGAACTGAAAATCTAATTTGGCAAACTGATTGGGGACCATTGCCAGAAGTTATCTAGACTGAAGTACAATTTCCGAAAGCATCAATTTCATGCTATCTAACATAAAACAAGAGTATAAAAAAATGGTAGCATCATTGAAATGCCACAAATTCCGCACAGCGAAGAAGCGCATGTACGAAACATATGAATCATGGATATTTGGAAGCATCATATTCATGCAATTCAACACAACAGAAGCAGCAGTTGTACAACAGGAAGATGTCGAACTTGAGAAGCTTGGTTGCATTGCCAATCCATCTAAACGTATGAATCGCGTATTTGATATATATGAAGCACCAAATGTATTGAAATCACAAGGCATGAGAGACATAGTGGAAGCATAGAAATCTTAAAATGAAAATTATAGCATCCTTGGGGCAAAGATATACGGTGCTGAAATCAAGGGAAAAAATAGTGCGCTGCAGCAAAATAGTCTCGGCCTCAAAATATGCTATTAACCGGCTATATCATGCTATTAGCATGACGTTGTACGCTGATATATTTGGTGAGGTAATTCTCAATACGCTATACCGTGCTATTTTTCAGTGGCTGAAATTGGTGACACAAGTATCATCCAACATAAGTGGAAATTTTGTGAGCTACATCAACTTGAACCGGGAGAAACAATGATATGGGCAGATATTAAATTGAGTAAAAGAACATGCTCTAGAAGCAAGTCCTATTTGCCGGTTTGCACATCCATATTGCAAATAAAAATTGAACCTAGTATGATTGGTAGAGGATAATTGGTTTGATGTCAACATTTAGTATTGCCAATACTTGGCAAGCCAACAATTGGCAATATCAAAAGTTGCCAAAAATTGACAACTTCTTGCAAGTTTGGCAAGTAAACTTGATAACCAACTAAGCACTAGCCAATATTTGGCATTTGCCAAATGTTGGCATGCCATTTTTTTCCATCAAACCAATCATGCTCGTAGATTGATGATGCATGCCAATAGTTGGTGGAGTCTGCCGTACATGGTGTCACTGGTGCTGAGGTGTGCTCGCACATGGCGAGGTCGAGCAGCCGCAACCGCGTCCAACTTGGTGCTTGCTTCAGATGCTGGTACTCCAACCGTCGTGTGATCCTACGAGCATCGTGGGAGCAGAGATGCATCGGTGATAGTGGCCATGGCCTCCTAATGCTGGGGTGGTGCACCTACAAGGTGGAACGGAGGAAGCATCGAGGCATTGGCGATGCAATGGATCCGATATGGGTTGCGACGGCACATAAATCAGGGGTGAACCGATGATGGTGAGCTCGGCGGTGGGTTGGTTGGAAGCAGGGTGATTAATTAGGGGAGGGAGGAACATGCATTAGATTAGGAAAAGATAACCCAAATGATAAGTGCCACACGTTTCGCACGAAGTAACACCACCCTGCCATTTTTACAACTAATATTGCCATCCGAAAAAGAAACCCCAAAAAACTGAAATTTGCCATCCAAATAGAGAGTTGTCATGCTTTA
The DNA here is from genome assembly GCF_002162155.2 of Triticum dicoccoides. Taxonomy (NCBI): domain Eukaryota; kingdom Viridiplantae; phylum Streptophyta; class Magnoliopsida; order Poales; family Poaceae; genus Triticum; species Triticum dicoccoides. The sequence continues at coordinate 23,551,730 of NC_041380.1, forward strand.
CAAGTAAAGTTGCCATCCTCGGGTAACTAAACTTACCTTCGAAAAACATCAGGATGGAATTCCTTCGTGCCACATATGTGGATATGTGATTTCTTTGAGCGAATTTTTTTAATATATAATCTGCGAGGGGTAGCGATGGCGGGATGGGACATGAATGAATGCCCACGACTAGTCAGGGGTTTTCTTTGTATCAGACATATGATGGGGAGTGTTTCCCTTGTTACTTTATGTCTTTGGACTTTACTCATGTTATTTATGAACATTGCTATAGGGAGACAATCATGTCGCACATGAATTGGCTAGGTTGGCAAAAATTTGCCGTCCTAATCTCTGGTCAGATTCTGCTCCAAACGAGATTATTACCTTGCTTGTTATTTTTTTTTGTGGGTGAATAACTTGTATTACTCAACTCATAGAATTACAATCATCAGCAGCTAGCTGGACAGTTTCCTCTGGACCAGAACCCAACCAAGTCATGGTTCTACCTTTGGTACAAGCAAAACTAGCTAGACTGTCACTAACCCTATTTTGGGATCAAGATATATGAGTAATACATGATTCACAAAGACTCAAAAGATATCTAATTTCGGTAACTATGGAAGAATACACCAATCTATCAACTTCTTTAGACTGAACAAGCTTAACTGCCACATGGAATCCATCTCTATGGATATCAGACAATTGCTTCTCTGCAAGGAAAAGGAGAGACCCTCCATGCATGCACACAACTCCGCTTCAAGAGCATCTCTGCACGAAAACAGTACTCGACAGGCTGAGAAAATGATATTACCATTGCTGTCCCTGAGCACCATACCTGCACCGGCAGATCCCTCGTCCGAGAATGACCCATCACTGTTTAGTGTAACCCAACCCGAGCTAGGAGGCTGCCAAGTTTCAGGGGGACGAGCAGATGCTATTTCATGCGGCCGCAGCAGCACCTTATCACATGTGATAATCTGTTTTCCTTTCTCCGGGTCAGAAGCTAAGTCCACCTTCAGGCACAAGATCGAATTCAAATAGGACAAGAAAACGCTTCGAAGCTTCCATGGTCGGCATTGGTTTATGATGAACAACCTCATTGCGGATATGCCAAGAACGCCACAACGTAAAGAGAACCATGGAACGCTCCACGTCTGGAAGTGGCTCAAGAACGTTTAGCAACCACTCGCGCCCATTGTTCTGGATTGAAGAGAGGGTCGGCAGCCGCCATACTTCTGACATAGTATCCCATAATAAGCGTGACTGAGGACAGCGGCAAAAGGCATGGAAATTATCCTCAGGTTCACAAGCACACCTCGGACACAAATCAGTCAACTCCAGACCTCTAGTGCTTTTCTTTTGCCATGTAGGAAGCGAATTTGTAGACAATCTCCAAGCTAAATTTCTGACCGCAGGTGGTACATCACAAGACCATATTAATTTCCAACATGACCGGCTACCATCAGGTCTAGTGCTTGAACCAGCAACGTTACTTCTGTGAATTTCGTCAAAGGCCACTTGGTATGCACTCTTAACAGTGAATAAACCGTAGTTCCCCAGGCCCCAGGCTAGTGTATCTTCATGAAGACGCGGTGATACTCGAATTTTCATAATTTCCACAACATCCGCCTGCAAGAAGTATCGTTGAAATAGATCATACTTCCAGGAGTCGTTATCATTCAAAAGTTCAGAAACAAAACGAAGTCGATACGTCCCTTTCATAGAAATTGGCTTGTAAGAAAAGGGCCGAGGAATCCAATTGTCATGCCGGATGCGGATGTTACGCCCGTTACCAACTCTCCAAATAAGGCCCTTTTTTAACAAACCGAGTCCATGACTAATTCCTTGCCAAGACGACGATGCATTCCCTGTGAAAACGGTATGTTCCGATTTGCCTTCAGGATAATATCTAGCTTTCAACACTTGAGCACACAAACAGTCAGGTTTAGATATTAATCTCCAGGCTTGTCTAGCTAATAATGCTTGATTGAATAAACGGAAATCACGGAAACCAGCACCTCCCCTATCTTTTGGCTGTTACAAATCGTCCCATGCACGCCAGTGTATTTTGCGCTTTCCGTTGGCCGATCCTCAATAAAAACTTCTGACCATCCTCGTGAGCTCATCACAGACTGAGAATGGCAACTTGAACACGCCCATGATGTAAGTTGGTAAGGCTTGAGCCACCGACTTAATTAATGTTTCTCTTCCAGGTTGTGCTAGGTGGCCATCTCCCCATTGAACGAGACGTTTAGTTAGACTCATTTGTAGATTTTGGAATTTGCCTTTGTACATGCGTCCATCAGGGGTTGGAAGGCCCAAGTATTTCTCCTCAAATAACAAACTGGTCACATTCAGCACCTCTCTTACTTCCTCCTTGACAGAAACAGGACAAGACTCACCAAATAAAATAGAGCACTTGTTGAAATTAAGGCTTTGACCAGTAGCATTACTATAAAGGTCTAGCACATGCTTAACATTCTCCGCTTGACCACGAGATGCCTCAGAGAACAATATAATATCATCAGCAAATAGAAGATGTGAAATTCCAGGCGCTCTCCTGCATACTTTAATAGGAGTTATACTGCCAATTGAGACATTATGCTTTAGTACAGCAGATAACCCATCAGCCACAAACAAGAATTGAAACGGAGAGAGAGGGTCGCCTTGCCGAATTCCACGCGACGGTGCAAATGAATCCAAGAAGGTACCATTAAATTTAACAGAATATCTCACCGACGTGACGCACGCCATTATCCAGTCCACCCATAGGCGAGAGAAACCCAACCTTTGCATCACCTGCTCCAAGAACACCCAATCAACTCTATCATATTCCTTTGACAAGTCGAGCTTATATGCACAAAAGCTCTTAGTGGGGTCCTTTTCTTGTTTAATATGATGGATGCATTCAAACGCAACAAGAGCATTATCTGTTATCATTCTACCATGTATAAAAGCACTTTGCTCCGATGAGATAATATCATCCAGCAGGGGCCGAAGTCTATTCACCAGGCATTTAGAAATAACCTTGTAGGTGACGTTGCAAAGACTAATCGGCCTGAAATCAGAAATAGAAATTGGGTTATGAATTTTAGGAATGAGGACAATAGAGGTAGAGTTTACTCCTTCTGGCATTACTCCTGTCCTAAAGAATTCCTTGACCGATGCAATAACACCCTCCTTAAGTATACTCCAGTTGCGTTGAAAAAATTGCGCCGGGAAACCATCGGGACCCGGAGCTTTTAAGGGACCAATTTGGGAAAGCGCATCCGAGATTTCCTTATCCGAGAACTGGGCACATAATTTTTCATTATCTTCTTGTGATACTTTCGTCTCTAGTAACTCCAGGATGGATGAAGCATTAAGATTAGGGTCACATGAAAAAACGCTCCGGAAGTAATCATTAGTTAAGCTAGCCATCACATTAAAATCAGTATGCACAATACCAATACTATCAGTAAGCTCACGGATTTTATTTTTTCGTGCCCTCCAAACAGCCTTGCTCTGAAAATACTTTGTATTTCTATCACCTTCTTTCAGCCAAGTAATCCGTGATCTTTGCATCCACATCATCTCCTCTTGATAGATCAGCTCGTTCATTTTATCTGTGATCCTTCTAATGTCTTGTCTATCAGCGTTCATCGACATAAGCTCCTCAAGCTGAGTTCTAGACTTTGCTAACTCCCTGGCCACATTACCAAATTTCCTACTCCAAGCACCTAGCAAGTCATAGTTTTTGCAAGTGCTTTTTGTAGTTTATCCATACTGTCTACAGCTCCAACCGAGTCCCAAGCCTCCTTTATCACATCCGGAAGCATACCATCCCGCTCCCAGAAAACTTCATAACGCCGAGCCTTTGGGCCTGCACGCCCTGTGTCCGTCTCCCCCTTTAATACCACAGCAACATGATCCGAGCAGGGGGATACTACATGTTGAACCGAGTACAGGGGAAAAAGATTGCACCAAGAATTTGTTGCCGTTGCTCTGTCCAGACGGACCTTTACATTACTAGCACCACCGCGCATATTGTCATAGGTAAATGGAATACCCGAGAAGCCCAAATCTACAAGCTTGCACACCTCGAAAGTGTCCCGAAATGCGATCATCTGGGGTTCCGGTCTTGGCGTTACAGAGAGATGTTCAAAGTCCCATAGTGCCTCATTGAAATCACCTATGACAAGCCAAGGTTTGTCATTTGAGCTCTTTAACTTCCGAAGCTTTGCCCACATCAAATGTCGATGCTCGACACGGGGTTCCCCATACAAAAGGTAGCCCTCCATTGTTCTGCATCCGCATGCTGTCTTATCAAGACATCTATATAACGATCATCTTTGTCAAGAATTTCTACAACACAATTTTCATGCCAAAAAAGAGCGAGCCCACCACTCACGCCGTTACTGTCTACTCCCTCAAAACCCTTCAGTCCAATTCGAGCCCGCATCCTCTTCATCTTGGCCGCCTTCTGTCTAGTCTCACAGAGAAAAACGACCATGGGGGAATGCGACTGTGAGATTGTTGCTATTTCTCAAACTGTCCCGGGGTTCCCCCCACCCCGGCAGTTCCAACATACGAGATTCATTGTTCCCGGCGGTACTCCACCTGGGAGCCCGCCGATGGCAAATTTTTGTTGTTGTTCTGACCACCCAATGATGAGTTAGTTCCAGTCTGAATCCTCTTCGGGTCTTGCATACCAGAGGGACTTTGCGTAACCGTTGCTGCTCCTGATAAAACTAGCTGATTAGAGGACACAGCCAAATTCTCACCATCCCTTTTCCTGTTTGACTCTTGGTCAACTGCTACTGCTGGCAAGGTATTTATCTTGACAACATCCATCTTGGTCATGACCGTAGCACCCTCCCCTCCCCCTGTATTGACAGGGTTTGGAACATCTTGGTCGCGGCCAGTGCTAGCAACTCGACCACCACGACTCCATGAGGCCCTTAAGTCCTTAAAGACCAGTTTAGATGGTGCATGAACCCCGTCACCATGTTCTGTGTGCAAGTGGCCGATCATCCCACAAAGGGCGCACCAGTCCGGGAGCCTTTCGTATTTGACACGAAAAATTTGCCTCTTCTTCTTCCTTACAATGGACACGTGATTTTTGAGAGGATTCCTAACATCCAGTATAACTCTAGCCCTGTAGAAATTACCGGCATAGTCTCCAGCATCTTTGTCATCAGCATAGAACTCGCCAATTTTCTCAGCTAAAGGCTTCATTAGCTTCTCAATGACAAACCTTGGCTTGTCATAGAACTTCTCAGCAAGTCGTGAATCTGAGTCCAAATCTTAAAAGTGTTTAGATCAATGAAAGAAGGTTTGGAGAAGCCATCATACGGTGCTAACAGGACCGGTTGACCTCGAAAAGCCCAGGGGCCTCCCTCCATGACGTTTGTCCAATCACCCAAACACGAGAACTGCATGGTGTACAAATTGTTTCCCAGGGATCGAAATTTCACAGATTCAGTGTGGGAACCCGGAATTACCTTCCAGACCTCCTGTGTATATTTGTCAACCCCAGGATCATTGTCAACAACACAGTGGAATGATATCATTGCACAATACATAAAAGGTATTACAATTTTAAATATATCTTGCCACAAGGCATACCTAGATAAATGTCTCATGACACTTATTACATTCAGAAAAACAGCGGAAAGTACAATGCGTAGCGACTCCATCTCAGCCACAGGCAGTCGATGTAGTCCATGTGACCTCACTCCTACGGATCGCCATAGTAGTCGTAGTCATCACCTTCATCTCCATGCAACTCTGTTGTCAACAAAATTATTGTCATGAGTACATTACGTACTCAACATGCCTCCCTCGGGGAAGGTCCTCATAACTACATGTGGCTTCAAAAGAAGGTTGTATGGCTCATTTGCATAAACCTAATTTTGTTTGACAAATAAAACAGTTGGATAAATGTAGTTTTAGATGAAAACATGTTTTATCTCCAGAATAACTTTCTTCAAGTGAGGATCCTCGATCAACTCACGTCCTTCATAGGTTTCGAGAATAGGGACAAAAAGGAAATAAGCAAGACAGGTCATGTATGTCAAGAAAGATTCATGCGCTGTCCTTGATCGTGGACACGGCTATTAGAATAGTTTTACACTCTGCAGAGGTTGTACACTTTACCCACACGACACAATTCCGACTTGTTGCCACTAGCCGTCGCTAGCGTAGTACACCATCTGGTATACCGGCAGGGAGATTGTGACGAGGTCTTTGGACTAGATCCCCCAAAGATGTGACATGCCCACCGGGTCTGGAACACGGAACTGAGAGTACGTCCTCAAACCGGTCCCCCAACTGTGCCGAGGATACTCCTCGCAAGGCAGCTATCCCATCTGCGTTACGGCGACATCAACACCTAAGGCTGACTAGCTTATTTGACCAAGCCAGTGCCCATATAGCATGTGGCTGTACTGTTATCACAATCTTCAAATCCAAGACTTATTAGGCCTCATGCGGCACGAACAACTGATTGTCACCTTCAACTCGTGAAGGGCAGCCAATCGCTCCTTCAATCCTTGATTCAGCTGTCGCCCGCGCCAGTATCCAGATGGTAAGTTTCACCCAGAGTAGAAGAGAGTAGAGGATATCAATAAGACCATCTGGCCTAGCTCAGCGGTAAGTTTCAACTGTCAATGACTCAGAGGTCATTCAACAAAGCACCTATAGGGTAATAAGCATGGCTAAGCATTTCTACTCTGCAAGAATACTATAATTCTACTCAAGTGTCAAGTGAATAGGCGACAAGCGGATCAGAGTAATGTGTCAATTAACATACTAGCTACGAGAATTAAAATAGCATGCACATAGCAACAATAAAACTCAATGCAATTTTGCAAACCATAGGATAAGTATGATCAAAGAAGGAGGCATGCCTTCGTTGTTGAGTCCTTCTTCGGTAACCTGATTCTGTTCTTGTCCAACATCGTCGTCACTCCCTACTTGTTGTAACGATAGCAAAAGACAAACAATAAATGGCAAAGCAATAGAAAATCCAAATAACATCAAAAACAAATTAAGAGTGGATGGATAGCAAGATACTGATCAAGATGGAGATTCCAAAAGGAGATAACGTGACTAGAAGGTAAGTAGAGGACTTGATGAATTGACAAGGTTTAGGTTGATGATGGATAATCAAGGCCTGCCAACAATACTACGTTCTAATACGAACTATGGTACTAACCACTAGTAGTACCCACTACACATCTCACCTAACTATAAAACAAAGCAATGGCATCAACACGCATGATAATGAAGTGTCCTTTGCATACTACACAATCATAACCATGGCATGATAAAGATAAAACTTAACCATAATAAATATTTAGATAGAATCTAAATATTTACAATGGTTATTAGCAAGCAAATATAAACAACAACTATAATAACTCAAAAGCAAGTATTCTATATGATAACCAAACCAACATTATAAGCCATACTAGTTAAGCACTCAAACATCAATCATAACAGCTATTAGCAAGCATTTCTATAATAAAAGACAAACCAATACTATGGTAGAAACTAATTAAACAACTTAATATAATAACACACATCTCACACAAGGCATGTGAGTATAGGATCATACAGATGTCTTAAGTAATAACACAAGCATAACAAATAAAAGTTATCAAGAGAAGATACTAAATTAGGACATGCTCTTAATAATAAAGAACAACTAATACTAATGACCACCAGCAACAATATTATCACCACATGCTTGCAATAATAAAGCATGATACACACACTGAGTGTGTGATCAAAGCACAACTCTACTGACATGACATATGACTCGTCCTAAGTATAAGAGTCATAGCAACAAGTATTAAAACACTCATAAGACTAAGATGTAATGAAGTTAAACATCTATAAGAAAGAACTAAACTAAGCAACTATAACACACACAACATCATAAGAAATGAAAGATTACTTGCATGAAATATGTCTAGGCATATCATAATGCAATAGTGAGGTAAAGAAAATATATCATATGCTAGGCATACAACAATGCAATAACAAGAGAAACTAATATGATGTGTAAACATGGATGGTCATCACACAAGATACCACACTACGGTACCAATACATTACAATGCAACACCCAACTTAATTTATATCGACTAATAAAAATAGAAAGCATGGAAATAGGACACAACTCTATGAGACTAGTTGACACGCATCAACATGGAAGCATGAAGTAGCACATAACAATTGTTCTTTATAACATGCAACCACATTGACACATCATACAAAGCATGTAGGCAAATTAGAGAACCAGAACATGACATCAAGCAATGTACTATACTAGCATGAGCAACAAAACGACATGCATTGCCTATCTAGTACAACTCACACTTGCAACGACATAGGATACAAAACTACGCATGATATCATCAAACTACTTTCATGTATATCTACCAAGTAAAGTATAACTAAAAGCGTGAACATAAGATAAAAACTAGCAACAATATAAAACATGGTAGGAATATAACCAAAATATGAATTCTACTTCGAGTAAGTACTACCATGGCATGTCAATCAACTAAGCATGCACGACTATCATCCTAGGTAAACAAAACACATAGGATAATTAATGATAACAATGTTATATGCTAGAAGCATAAACCATATGCAACGATATAAATATAAAATATGAACCAACTAGGTAATCTAGGATGGTGAGATCTAGAAAACCAGAGGAACAACTACACCCTAATGTGTTATGCAACAGGGAACTATACTGGATTTGTTCTAGGGTAACATAACACTTCATTTGACATCTAGAACCTGGCATAAAGGAATTATGCAACATGTATTACAAGTAAATACACATATGTCATAGACATAGCATGATTCTAGTCTATCAGCACATGTGCAACATGGCATAGAATTATCTATACAAAAACCTAAGGTATAATCATGCTAAACAAAAACTAAAGAATCAATCATTAATTCTTCCACAATTAGATAAATAAAAATAACTCCTAAAACAATTCTAAAGAATTATAAACATGACGAACATTCACCAAAAATTAAACGCACGTATAACACATGACTACAAAATGATATTTTGTAACTCATACAAAATCTATATTTAATAAACAAAATACTAAACATGACAATCATTCATAGAAGTCAATACACAAGCATAAAATAATCCTATACTAAGTAACACAAACTATCAAGTCGACTCGATACGTATAACTAAAACAAGAGTAAAGCAAATCTAGTAAATCATATGTAACTACTACAATTATGAAATAATTAGGAGCGACTCCTAGGCATATCACCAACATATGAAAATTAACATATCAATTGTAAAGTTTCACCGAACACAAAACACACTTAGATTCTATACAATACGACTAAGATAACATGTAAAGTATAACACGCTTGACCAAACTAACAATCAAACTTCACCACGGGGTCATCATGTCCATAAGAAGCGTTTCACCTATTGGGCACGAGATCATCCGGTAAACAAATATGACGGAAAAGTGACCATGCCATTGGATGGCCTCCATTCACGCATCGCCGCAATCAACAACATAGATGGGTTGCCTAGTGATGTCTAGGAGATGCACCGTACGATGTTGAACATGTGTACAGAAGGAATTGAAGAGTGGCTCACCGGGTTTGAGGAACAATGAGATGAACCCGACGAACGGAGTCGAAGAGTTATGCAAAAAAAATCACGTGTGGTTGATCAACGGTGCGGAAGAAGATGTTGGCGTGCTCCTACGTGCGAGACTAGGAAGATAACATGGATGGAGTCATCGGACAGGGCCTCGTGACAGCGGCGGTGATCCCAAGTGGTGGCAGCGGCATGCCTCGGTCGTGTGCGCGGCCAACTACTACTATAGGCTAGAATTAGTTGTCTAGGAGGTAGGCTAAATAGGATAGAGTACATGTGCGAAAGGAATTGGACAGAAACTCACCGAGCGCGACGAATCAATGTGACGAACTCGATGAACAGTGTAGACGAACATGCAGAATTCTTCGCGTACAGTGGACAGAACGAACTTCTTCTTTTCTGAATGGATTCACCACATCGAGGGGAACCTTCTGGCGCAAGGGAATGGATGGAGATGGTGTACACCACCGGGAATGAGCACCGGCGTCCATGGAGCAGCAGTAGTTCGAGGAGAGTTCTTGGGCAGAAGAGGATGGGAGAGGGCGTGAGGACTGATGGGAATGAGAGAGGAGATCGCGGAGGACGTCTAGTCATCTTCAAAACTGAAAACGATTGAGATTTATGGTAGTTGAGAGGAGGGCAGGAGAGTGGATGTACGTTTCTTCTTCTCAGTAATGTGTGCGCGTACGTGTGGGTGGAGGAAGAAGAAGCCCTTGCGGCATGGAGCTGGGAGATGAAGTGGAGAGAAATACGCACAAGGAGTCAAGGAGATGGAATTAAAGGAGAAGGGCAGGAGGCAGCGTTCACTTGAAATGCTCTGGCTGTTGGCGTTTCCTCTCTGTATATGTATGTGTGTGTCTGTACATGTCCGTGCGCGAGTGTAAGGAGATGAAGCGCTTAGAGAGAAATAAGTAAGGGAGAGGGAATAAAAGGAAGGGCAGCAGTCAAGCGTACATGTGTTTCTTCCCTGTACGTTTTTCCTTATGTGTAATGATGAGTAGGTGAGAAGGGTTCAGCGACAATATGATGGAAATGGCCTAAGGCCCAGGTGGAAAGGAAATAGTGAATGAGAGAGAAATGAAAACACCTTGGCTTAGAGGGTGTTTGTTTCCAAGGATTTATTGGTCTAGGGACTTAAATAAGTCCCTATAAGTCCCATCTAAACCAAACAGGAGGGATTTATACGGACTTAAAGTGGACATTTGGGACTTATGAAATAAGACTCTCAAGGAGGGACTTATAGGGACTTATAGTTGTAATATGGTCTTATAGAGACTTATAAGTCTCAGGAACCAAACAGGTAGGGACTTTTTAAGGACTTAGGACTTATAAGTTGGGACTAAAAAAAGTCCTAGGACTTATGAACCAAACAGGTCCTTAGGCCCATGCAGTTTGGGAAAGAAAAAGTGGGCTGCTTATATGGAAGAGATAGATGTGTTGGGAAATTCTGCCAGAGTTTGAACGAACAAACGAACTAGATTTTGTTCTAATAGGAAAATCTAGAAGAAGGAATAAAAGATCAACAAAATCAAATGAAGTTCCAAATATACAAACACGCATAATTAATATGCCAAAGACAAGAAAAATAAAACCCAACTTAAAGTAAAGAACAAAACCAAAAGTTTAATTTAAATTGGCATTAGTTCAAATTAAATCCTCCAAATTATAAAGGTCCAATTTAAGCTTTGTTAACCAATAAAGCAAACAAAATTTTCTCGCCCTGATTTTTGGAAAACTTTTTCTTAAACATTCCGAGAATCGGGATGTTACATTTAGCAAGGTCCCATGTGTTCCTCATATTCTTGAAGAACCAGAAGTCACCATATTCGCGATTAGTATGAACTTTACCAATGGCGAGCCAACGCGGGTCTGGAACCTCATCAGGGACCTCTTCTTCATAGACCAAATCGTCAAACTCGTCGTCAGCAATTCCCAATTCCTCCATCATCTGAACCAACTCCGTATCCTCCCCAGCGGCCGAGGCAGATGCGTCGGAAGCCATGTTCAGACCCTAGCGGAAACAACTCGACAGCCCAAAACCCTAGCACGGGATCGCCAAGGCCAGGAAGCAACGCGAGGCCGCCCCGTGATCAGCCCGAGCGATAAACAGGGGTTGGCGAAGGTAGGAGTCGTGCAGCGTAGGTATGGATCACTTTACGGCAGAAAGTTTCTCAACGGCGGCAGGTCGCACGAGAGGACGGAAGCCCTAGCGAGAGGGGAAACCCAACCAAAGTCTGCTTGTTATTATTGTTATGAATGAATAAAGGGGTGGAAAGTTAAAAAAACATAATTACATGCTCATATATACGTATGTATGTATGTATGTATGTATGTATGTATGTATGTACATAGTTACAGGCTCATATATTCTCTAATCAACTCATCCAAAAGTTCGAACTGATCGAGAGAGACGGACAATATATTTCAACAATTCCCCTCATATTTAGGCTATTCTAGACCGTAGACATGGGATCAATGTAGGACGTGGAATCTTTTTTTAATATTGCGTTGGTAGGATCTTAAATTTCAAGATCCCTTGATTGGAATTGGATACCATATTGAACCGATGCTCAAAAGTCTCAACTGATGGAGAGAGACGAACAATATATTTCAACACATTTATCCTATGAACGCCTCTATGATCAATTTTGAGAGACTGAGCTAAAAATTCTTAAAATCGACTGACTCATTACAAACGTCCCGTAATCAACGAAGACGTCTATCTCCTAGACGTCTGAAAATCCAAAATAGATCCAAGTTGAAAGAGATGAAAACAGTGAAGTGACTATCGCCAGTGCGTTGATGTGGAAGTAGTTGCAGACGAATCACACGACTTTTCTAGCTAGAGTTAAGCGACGTACGGCCCGGTGGAGACAGTAATCTGCTGACTCTACGATGCAAGCAAGAGGCGTTGATGTGGGCCAGGCTGATGATCGGTCGTTAAGCTTCCTTGATTGACTAGCGCTGGCCATGGAGCCTTTGGTGAGGCTCAAATGGCGCCTTTCGTCTCCCTCGCACAGCCACTGAAGCCACACCCACATGCAGACGGAGACATCAAACACTGGCTGAGATGACAGGCGACGAGGCTCATGCCGCTAGCTTAGCTGCCCATCGTTTTCCTCCGACGGTCTCGGTCGTCGTCTTCCCTGATTTTGTCAGCTACCTCTAGGCCCACATGCGCCTGTGCGTGTGAGTGTGTGTGTACTGTGTCGCCACCAGACATGGCTAGCTGGTTAATTAACTAATGCCAACTTGTCCGGCGGTACCACTGGTATGGTTCGTTGCTACGATGCAAGGAAGAGGCAAACCGGAGCTCATATAAGAAGGAAAACTACGTGCGTGCGCATGAACCAATTATCTATTCTTTTTTCGGTTGTGCTATTTGTCGGGCAACTGAAATTATGACTATGCATCAGTCGATTAACAAGTGGTGGGGGTTTAGAGGGATGGTGTGGCCATGAATGACTGATAGAGATGGCTGCTCGAGGAGGACGGTGCGGCGAGGCGCGCGGTAACACCATCGGCCGCGGCTGTGGAGGCAGGCGACCAGGCCAACGTCAGAAGTCGGCAGGAGAAAGAGGGCATAAGAGGTTTGATCCGAGTGGGTTATACTTAGCAATGTTGATGGTCTTGAGTCGTTACCCTGTTAAAGGCGTCGCTCGGATATGTCAGACTTGTTCTTCGTGATGAGAACCTAGAATCTGGGATTTGTTGCTTGGATCCGGTGACAACAGCGATAAGCGCCATTTCCTTTCTGAAGTCATTGCTGCTGAAAAACCATATTGTCCTTGTGGTGTCGACAAATGGTTGGTCCGGATATTATAGTTGTTGTAATTTGTCGGCCGCAATTTTGATTGCTTAGTGTTTTTTCTTCTTGCTTAGATATAGTTTTGATTTTGTATTACTTTCATCTTCTCGCCGTGTTTTCTATGTGTTGGTGCAGTCTATGTGCATTCTATCTATGCAAAGGTCGCATGGATTCCCAGTGTGTTTGTATCTAATTGACGTATGATTTTAAATCAATAAAATTCATCATTTATAGAAAAGGATGGGAAAAAACAGGCTAATCCGAAAGCTAGCAAAATTTACTAAAACAGTTTTCAAATACCTAGCAGATAGGTGGCTCCCTTTTTCGAGGATACACGGGCTAACAAGTAGACAGAAGCTAGAACAGAAGTAGAAAAAGGCAACACGAGGCACGGCAGCGTCTTACGTGCATGGCATGCATGCATGCGGAGGTGCGATGGATTGCATGACTACACGTCGCATGGCGGGCATTGATGGTACGTCTCTGTACCCCATACCGTCTCGCCCACTTGAAAAATTGCAAAACAGACGCATCATATCATTAGGCAGCCAGCTTGCTTGCTAGTTTAGTGTTTTTGTTTGTTTGCTTTAAAGGATTTAGGCAGCTAGGCAGCGAATTTAATTAGTGTATTTTTGCTTTAAAGGATTTACATAAATATGGCGATTATAATCTTTAACATTTTTTTCCATCTGGATTGTTTGATTTGTAAGATTACAACATAGAAAGTTTTTCTTAGGATTTATTTGCACTAGGTTTCATAAGAAGTTCCTCATCCACTCCAATGTTTATAAAAGAATTCTATCTTTTTGTGCATAATTAAACATGCAAACAATTCTATCGGTTTATGGTCATTTAGTTGCCGAGATTAAGTCTTTAATGATCGATAGGGTGTTTATTCCTCAGAAACTTCATATGTCTTAGAATAGTGTTGCAGATTGCCTGCAAGGTATATATAGTCGCTCTGAACGGCCTACGACTGTGTGACTCGACAGAGGACCCCATGTATTAAGGAACTCTTATAGTTGGATTGTAGCCCTACCCTTTTGGAATAAACTATTGTTGAACTCGCAAAAAAAAACATGCAAACAATTCTATAGTTCCAAGATGAGATGTCGCTCTATTTCTACAGCTATTTTATTATCGGGTTTTAGATATCCTGAAAACCAAAGAGGCTCCTAGTCCTTTTTTTTGTGCCTTCTTTAAACTAGCTAGCAGAGGAGTGGTCAAGCCGACATTGGATTTATCTATCTTATCATCCTGGAACATGCATGTATGTCTGGACAAGGAAAACAGAAAATGGACACCGGTACCGATCCCTTATTTCTCCATGCCTGCCTCTCACGAGCTAGGTCTCCGTTCAACAGAAAACAAAATAAAAGAGCTAGGTCCATATGATCATCTTCCGTTTTGAAGTTTTAGATCGATCTGCATGGGAGGTGTCTTCCTAGTAGTGGAGAGGAGAGCTTCTGGAGGGCGGCAGAAGAGAAAAGGTAGCGGTTCGCAGGTGCCCATCGATCCATCCGTTTAACAACACGTGTAGCCCGCGTGAAACAGGGGAACATGGACGAGCATCCGCCACGTACCGCGCAACTATACGTTGCGTAGGTATACGTACTTCCACTATTTTTATTCGGCCTGCATATCAGCTTTGTACTAAATCAAACTTTATAAAATTTGATCAATAATATGAGCATTTACAATAGCAGATGTACATAGCATGAATGTTAGTGATGAACCTAATGGTTTTAATTTAATGTTATTTATATTAATGATGTTTTTCATAAACTTGATCAAAATTTACAAAGTTTGACTTCAATCAAATTAATATGTGGAATAAATAAAAACGAAGGGGGCGCGGCCTTGGAGTTGGTCAATTTAAGAAAACTGCACATGAACGCGGTACCTTGACCTTCCCGGCCCAACTCTAACCACATGGCATGAGGATTGACATGACTGATCATTTTCTTTAAAGTTCATCTAAAAATAATCTGTATCCAAAATTCATACGTATCTCGTAACAGGATGTCAGGAAAAGGCAACACAAGGCACCGCGCACCGCCGACGCCATACGTGCATGGCATGCATGCAGCAGAGGTAAATGGATTTTGCGTAGATATGCACTCCATACTTGTACGCCTTCACCAGCAAAGTTGCAAACATACGCTGGTACACACATTATCGGGCAGCTAGCCAGTTTAGATTTGCTTAGTTTTTGGTTTCGTCTTCTTCAAACTAGCTACTAGAACAGGTCAAGCCGACTTGAGATTTCTCTATCTTATCAATCTCTCCATGCGGCTGCCTCCACAAGCTCGGTTCACACAATCAACCAGCTTGCATCTGGATGCGTGCATGCTGAGATCGGCAGGTTCTTCCCATAAATGGAAAAATGAAATCTCTGGAGTGAGGCAGAAGAGAGGAAGGAGGCGGTTGGTACGTGCCTATCGGTCGATCCATCAATTAACACACCACGCCCACGTGTTGCCACATGCCGCGCAGCAGAAGAAAGTTCATCTTTCTCCGGTTCTAGCTAAAACTTTGGTGGACGGAAATCTAGAAGCACAAACTTCTTCCAAGCCTCTTTGCGTTCGTACTTTGTTTTCCAAAAAAAAAAGATCTGCTGTAAAATTTCAGCATAAATACAAAGCCTATCAAACATAATCAAAATTACAACGAGATTCCGATAACATCAAACGACCACTACTGCCGCAAGAACCAGTCGTTGCTGGCGCAACCCCACCGGAGCCGGTTTCATTTTGTCAATGACAGTTATGAAGTCTTCGTGCACGTGCCCTTAAAGACTAGCACCCTGGGGCCATAGCTATGACACTGACAGTAAATAAGAACAAATCCATAATACCAAGTTTTCTTGCAAAAAAAATTCTATTTGTCGCCTTCTTCGAAGGGATCTTCCTTTAGGTTCGAGAACTTCTGAATACTCCAGACACATCCTAAAAGAATGTTGCAAGTCTGGGCTGGTCGATTCAGATTCACATATCTTCTCTCATTAGACTTTGCTAGAGTAGCATGGTGTTAGTTGGGTTTTAGAAATGATGTTTTAGACCATGCTCGTTATCCTTCTTTTGTCATTTAGCCTATTTTATGTCCTAAATCTAGAGGTTATATTCTCCTTGCTTTGAAATATTTGGAAAGAAAGACATGACTTACTTTTTCAATAGCAAAATATTGTATCCTTTACAGGTTCACTATGCTACATAAGAAATATTAGGTGTAGGTTTTGAAGACATTTTTCGACGAAAGAGGAAGACCTCCAACTAACCTTTCAACTAATTCTTCCTTGCTTAATCAAAACACAAGTTTGGCGACATTTGTGGATTCTGCTTTCAACCCTTCCTAGGTTTGAGAGTGTGGCTACTTTTGTACTGTTTCTTAGAGATCCATCCTTTGGACATTCCATTTTCATTCATATAGTAGCATTGAACATGAACTATTTCTTGCAGGTGGAAGCCATTGAATTACACCTAGCGGCATTGATGGTGAAAATTTTGGGTTGGAGCGTTGTTTTCTTCCTTATAAATTGCAAAACCTTAGCATATGTAACTAAAGCAAATAACTTACTCGCCAACCACCCCATTAGAAGATTAGACCAACCCTTGCATATTTCTTCAATACTACTTCTGCTCTGAGCTCTTTAAATTTTTATCACATTCCTAGATTCCAAAATCTAGTAGCTAATTGCCAATAAAGAATTGGTAGCTTATTCTCTTGCTAAGGGGGGTTTTGAGTCTCAATCTCCTGTTGCTCTTACCTGTGCAGCAAATCAGCATGTTGTAATTCAAAAATGGCCTTCGAAGCCCTCAACTTTCCTATTCAAAAGTTCATATCTATACATTGTTTGGGTTTTTGATTAATTAAATTAGTCCTCTTAAGCTTAGAGGTCTTCAATTTGCCAAAACAAAAAAAAATGCTAAAACCATTGTTGATGACAAAGCATCATGCAATTCATGGAGGTCTAGCAATCTGCAAAGGAAAAACTTGAAATGACCACACATTGATTGGTGGGCATGTTGTAATTTTTGGAACTTTAGTGATTAATGGTCTTCATAGCCATCCAACCAATTGCCTTTTTTAGAAACATAATACAATCAAAGACAATCACATAGGATGTACGCTCATCCCTATGAGCAACGACATAGCCAAATTTTGCTGGTGGTTCGAGCCAAAAAATAACCCCAAAATTTACCCCCAATTTTCAAGGCATGTTCTTTTATTCATCTTGTTGTCCTGTAAATTAATCTGAAACAAAAATTACTAAATTGATTTTGGTGTATTTTTGGGTATTGGATGCCGCAACCATAAAAGTACAAAACTAACTACTAAACTCTAAACTATATGAACTTAGGCAACAAAATCATAATTTGTACTAAAAATGGGAAATAACATGGAACTGATTATGGAGTGAAAGGGGAAATCGTCCTGGCCAACATTCAATCAAGGCATTAGACAATGGCAAGAGAAATTGGGATCCCTGACAACCCAGAGGGATAATACGTTCAGGTTTGAAGAGACTTGGACGCGGGATGTCGGAAGGGTTTTGGGTGGTAGCTCCTCTGGATGAATGATGGTCACTGGTTTCTCTCGAGTTGTTAAGGGAGAGGCTAAGGTGGGTAGGGGCAGCTAGCTAGCTAGGGTTCCTCTACTTCAATTATGCTCACTTGAATGTTGAGCAGGAGTCATTTACTTTTTCCATTGCTTAATTGCTCTAGTAGCTAGTTTAGGTGGTGGGCTGACTTGCCGAGGTCCATCTAGATGGCAAGGTGGTGAGTTTCCCATGGACGAGGTGAGATATCCTCGATAATATGGGTTAGAAATTGTTCCCATACCTCACGCCATGGCCTGGGTTTTCTAGAGCCGCCCCTTTGTCTATAGCTCATCCCAGAGATTGAACTGGTAATGTCAAAATTGTTGAAGTCACCACATGCGCATCGTAGTTATAGTCGATGGAAACACCATCTCCCATGGAACAAACATCATCGGAAAGTATAACATAAATTCATATAATGCAAGCATCATGTTATAC
>NC_041380.1:23570513-23590879 GCF_002162155.2 Triticum dicoccoides
CGTGTGAGCTTGGTCGTTGATCGGGATCCAATGGTCATATGAGGAGCCTTGGACCTTTGCAAAAAGCCCCTCCAAGAATATCTTAATTACACATAGGTCCAAGGACTCCGCACATGATCATATGATCTTGATCCAACAACGGAGCTGCCTGGGAGCACCTCAACCTAGGTGCTTCCGGAGCACCTGATATTTACCTGTTCTACACCAGCATACCACAACATTGTCTTACCATTATTTCATCGACAAAAACAGTCCAATTTCATCACTTTTTTGTGCGGGGGCAAATTCATCACAATTCAATGGTTACACCACAACAAATATAACCATCCAGTTATTTTTGGATTTTTCTATTTTTCTTGCCAAAAGTTAACTATGAACAAAACATGTTTTACGCTGGCATGGTACGATACTCTCCGAAGCAAAAATACAATTGCATCTCACCTGAGAATCAACCAGTGGTTGGGTGGTTAGGAGGGAAGTCATACTCCCGGCCTAGCAGAAATCAAACCCAGGTTTGACGCTTTGGTGTCTCATTAATATAGAATTTTATTTTGCAATGTTCCCATCAATCGCTTTAGTAGGCACTCCTCCCTCCGTTTTCCATTTCTTTTGAAAAAGGAAATATATTAATATCGTGCAGATACCAATTACACCTAGCCTCTACACCTACAATACGTTGCAACGACATTCAGGATGTACACATCCAAAGAAAAAACAGAAAAGAAAGAAAAAAAACAAAGGTCCCGCCACAGCGATCGACTTATCCCAGCAGCCACACACAAACCACGAACAAATACAACACACGGAAAACATAAAAGGTCTCCAAAAGCGACACCTTCAAGAAGAAAACAATGCACAAGCACCATCGTTGCCCGATCCAAGATCTTAGGTTTTCACCTTGGAGAAGTCTGAGCTCTCAAAACAACTCCTTTAGCGAGGCAATTGCTAAACACAAGCAATAAAGGCCAGACCTTAGATTTTCATCCTGAAAGTCACGGGTCGGTACCCAAGGAGCACCACCAAAAATGAATTCCTCCAGTGCTGCCGCTCACACTTGACACTGCTGCTCCTGAGAGTTACCAAACACTTGGCTGACTCCATCGCCTCGAAGGCTCCGTCTGTCTAACTGATCCTCTGATCTCAGCCACAATGACCTTCTCTAGAGTTGTCTAAACCATAGACATCGAGAAGCCGACATGTCCCATGGGTTCAACAAACAATAGAGCTTTGCACCACACCGTCGTGGAACCTCGTAGGCCGATATGGCGTGCAGGACCAAATTCTATCCGATCCAGATATCTTCGATAGGATCTTCGGCAGCAGTTTCGGAACACGTCGATGGCCAAATCGAGGAGGACCGAACATGTAGGACGTTGCCATGATACGAAAAGAGCATGAGTACAACCACCATTATTTTCACGGCAGTAGTCCCCCACACCACCTCGACCAACCCGCCGCCGCCTGCCTGCCAACATCCATGCCCTGAAGCCTGCTGAGTAGAGCCCCATGCCGCATCAGCCGATGAGGCACACGACCGAGCTCCATCAACCCACCCATATCAAATCAGAGGGATCGACAGCCCAAGCCATCACTGCAAGTCTGGACACACCACCGCGTGAAGCACCCCACCACACCCGTCACCAAGTAGCGCCATCGATGCCAGATCGAAGTTGCGCTGCGACTAGGGAGGGAGAGGAGCCGCGCCCATGGAAGGCCCCGCCGCCGGTGGCACTGTCCAGGCTTCGCCAGGCAGAGACCCTCGAAGGCGACAAGGGAAAGGTGCTGGAGGGGAGGGCCGGCGGGACTAGGGTTCCCCCGAGTTCTAATATGGGCCTTTTTTTCGAAACCGAGGCAAAAGGTTTGCCTCATATATTAATTAAGCAGAGAGGAGAGTTTGTTACAACAGTCACTCTTACACGGCATGAAAGATTACTCACACACAATAATAGACCCTAGTTTATTTGCTCTGGCGGTGACCCAAAGATTTGCCTCGTTAGTGATCGTAGTGAGCAAGACTGGCGGTGGTGCGCTCTTGTGCCGGAAAACCCGAGCATTTCTTTCGTTCCATATGGTCCATGACACGAGCATGGTTAGCGAGGCCATCGCTTTTCTGTTGGGTACTTTTGCGCCGGTTCGATTTGTCCACCAATTCTTGACGGAACCATCCAGATGCCACAAGGAGGTGTCCAATTGTTCTAGGCGGAATTTCTCAGTGACCATCTTCCAAAGCCGTATGGAATAGCGACACTTGAAGAAGAGATGTGGCCCACGCTCTTGCTCCCTTTTGCAAAGAGGGCAAAGACCACAATTTTGGCCATCCCCGCTTGGCAAGCCTGTCGGCTGTCCAGAGTCTATCTTGGATAGCCAACCAAGCAAAGAACTTTGCCTTTGGCGGCGCCCAAACCTTCCAAATCATGCTCTCCATTGGAGAGAGGACCAAACCAAGAAACTATGCCCTATATGCGGAGGCCGCGGTGTAGAGCCCATCGGCCGTGCGCTTCCATATAATAGAATCCTCTGAAAGCTCATCGAGGTGGAAATTATGCACGAGCGACCAAAGCGTGAAGAATTGCCGGATATGCTCGATGGAGATGGCCGTGGAGGGGTTGATCTTGAGGATCCATGCGTTGTTTTCTAGAACCTCCCGCACCTTCCAATTTTTTCTCATGGAAGCCTCAAAGATTAGTGGAGCGACATCCTTTGGCTTGGCTCCATGTAGCCAGGGGGAATCCCAGAATGGTGTTTTGGCCCCATTCCCCACGGTAATGGTAGTTGAGGCATAGAAGAAATAAATGTCTTCCTCATCACATGGGTTGCCCAAACCGACCCACATCTTGTTTGACTCCGTCCATTCAAACCATGGCCATCTTAGGCGTAAGGCACAAGCAAACTTATCGGTGTTGAGAACACCAAGGCCACCATATTCCTGCGGGCGGCAAACATCCTTCAAATTTACCTTGCACTTTGCACCTGTGGTCTTATCCGATCCGGACCAAAGGAAAGCTCATGCCAACTTGTTCACATTTTGCAAGATGCTCCATGGGACAACCAGCAAAGTGATGAAGTAGACCGTGAGGGAGGTAATGACAGATTTTACTAGTGTTGTACGCCCAATGGTCGTTATGTTTTGCCCTTCATAAGTAACCAACTTGCTCGCAACCTTGTCCTCGAGAAATTGGAAGTTCGCCTTCTTTAGCTGCCCAGCGGATAGGGGGAGGCCCAAGTATCTTAGAGGGAACGACGCTCTAGTTGCCGGCAAACTCTGAAGAATGTTTCCCAAGATAACATTATTGCACCGAATGGGCACAACGGAGCTCTTGTGAAAGTTGGTGCAAAGGCCGGTGACCTCCCCGAAACCACGTAAGATCGCCGAGAAATTGTCAATGTCATTCTTGATAGGGGCCATGAACACCGCCGCATCATCAGCATAAAGGGAGGTCCGCACCATGATGCCTATTCCCCGAACCTTGTGGAGCAATTTCTTTCGTGTTTCCAAGTCGAGAAGTTGTTGGAGCGGGTCAATGGCAATGACGAACAGAAGCGGCAAGAGCGGATCTCCCTGCCGGAAACCTTGGCCATGCTTAATGGGTGGGCCGGCCACACCGTTTAAGAGTATCCTCGATGAAGAAGTGCAAAGCAGCGTCGTGATCCAATTACGAAACTTGCAAAGGAAACCTCGCCGGCGTAGAAGATCAAGGATGTACTCCCATTTGACCGAATCAAAAGCCTTGTGGATGTCAAGCTTGAAAAGAAGAGACGGTGTCTTGCATTTATGAAGCCGGCGGGCAAGGTTGTGAACGCACATGAAGTTATCATGGATACTTCTAGTCTTGATAAATGCGCTTTGGGCGTTGGAGACAAGTTTGTTCATGTGCGGGGCAAGGCGGATGGCAAGCACTTTCGCGAGGATTTTGGCAAAAGCATGAATAAGGCTAATAGGCCTAAAGTCAGTGATCCCCTCAGCCCCTTCTTTCTTGGGCAAGAGCACAATGTTTGCAGAGTTGAGCCAGTGGAGATTGGATGTGTGGAGGGAGTCAAATTGGTGAAACGCCTTTATCACGTCATGCTTAATTATTTCCCAACACTTCTTGAAGAATATACCCGTGAAGCCGTCTGGCCCCGGCGCCTTATCAGTTGGCATGTTGTTTATTGCTTCTCGCACCTCCGCCTCGGTGATGGGAGAATCGAGCTCGTGCAAGTCCAACTCATGAGACTCCAGATGAAGCTCCTCCCAGTTAAAATCTTTTGCGCTTGAGGAACCTTTCTTCATGACCTCGCAGAAGTGATCATGTATTAACTTCTCTTTAGCTTCATGGTCAGTGACCCATCCCTGGCCATGCTTTAGCCTATGGATACGGTTCTTTCTCCTCCTTGCATTGACCCGGCGATGGAAATACTTGGTGTTGGCATCCCCTTCCTTGAGGTTCACGATACGCGCGCATTGCTTCTTTCGAGCCCTCTCAAGCACAGCCAAGCTTATTACCCTCCTCTTAAGCCTCGCCCTAAGGTCCAACTCGTCGTGAGATAGTTGCCGGTTTTCCTGCGCGATGTCAAGATGCAGGATCACCAAGAGGGCAGCATGAAGATGGACCTTTGCTTTAGAGAAAAGCCCCCTACTCCACTCAGAGAGGCGCCGCCCCACCTTCTTGAGTTTGTGAAAAAAAATTTGAAATGGCTCGGAGTGCGGGACATGCTCGTCCCAAGCCTTGCTAACCACTTCCATGAATCCAGGCATGGAAACCCGGAAGTTTTCGAACTTGAAAGTCCGAGGCCTCCTTGGCCCCTTGTCATCGGCGAGGAGAAGCGGACAGTGGTCGGAGAGGGAAGAAGATAGGGCGTGGAGCACGTGGGTGCCGAAGGTGGTGTCCCACTCGGCGTTACAGAAGAACGAATCAAGCTTGCACAAGGTCGGGTTTTCCCTCTCGTTGCTCCAAGTGAACCTTCTATTTTGTAAATGGATTTCTTTTACCTCACAACTCTGGAGTGCCGCCCGAAAACGGTTAATTCGACTCCGATTAATGTTCCTATTGTTCTTGTCACGCGCACGATATATTTGGTTGAAATCGCCTGCCACGAACCAAGCGATCCCGGCAGGTAGTTTTTGGCCAATGAGCTCTGCAAAAGCATCCTTGCGAGAGGAGTCGGTGGGACCGTAGATGGTGGTGAGCTTGTATTGTACGTCGGAGTCACGGATTCGGACCATCGCGGATAAGCAAAAGGTGGCGATGTTGATGTCAACCAAATCCACCGTCTGGTCATCCCAAAGCAGGAGCATACCTCCCCTTGTGCCATCGGCTGGCCTTTGTGCAAAATTGTGCAGTCTGTTTCCCCCAGGAAAGAGGCCACAAAAACATCGACGCTGTCGATTTTCGTCTCTTGGAGGCACGCGATATGGCAGGAAGAAGAGGCGATGGTAGCGTTGACAGTGGCCCGTCTATCCGGGCAGTTTAGACCTCGGACATTCCAACACAACACATTGATAGATTGTTCTAACATGACAACTTGTGGTACACATAGAGGCATGGCCAACTAAGACATGGCCAGCTGCTACAGTCAACGCCACAGGTAACACAGACGCCCAATAACAGAATTAAACTGGGTAGAACAGGCTCTGAACCCAACTTAGCACGTCTCTAGAAGCTAGAAATAAAACCACGTAGTGCAACACACAGGGTGACGATCTTGCACAACACTTCAGCAGCATGAACTTGATCTAACATTGAAAACAGGTAGCCCCAGGGATCAGCAACTGGCTCAAATTGCTGCCAGCAGCGCTGCAGCACCGCTGTCTGGCCCTTCCATGTCCATGACACCGACACCTCCGTGCTAGATGAGGGCGTCTTCCACACCTGCAGCTTGCCCGTCGTCGAGCTTGAAAAGCTCACGCATGGAGTTGATCACTTCCTGAGGCAGCTGGTCCTTGAACCGTTGTGTAAAGGCATCTAGAGCCGCCGCGGTGACGTCCTCGCCGTTCTTGACTATGCCCAGGCTACGGCACACCAGGAGCTCAGCCGCCTTTGATGCCGGCGCATCCTTGACTCGTCCAGAGGCCTTTGGCTTCGCACATGTCCTATGCAGGGAGAGGCCTGCACCATTCCTGGAGATGGTAACTCCAGCCATCGTCTTGCGGCGTGCAACAGGTGGACACGGAGGCGTGGAAGCAGGGGATGGCAATATCGGCGGCGACCTCTCATCGAAGAGAACAGCGAGGCCAACCCCGGCCGGCAGGATGTCCGCATCAGCCCTACGTCACCGCACCGGGGAGGGGGTGCGCCTCACAGGCCCACTGGAGACCAGAGGCGGGGTGGGAGATGACTCAAAGCCTGGTGGCCTGGCCGGAGACAGGGGAGGAAGAAGCGTCGAGGGCGAGCAGAGTTGGAGCAGAGCGGGATCTGGAGCCGCCTCGGAGATGGTCGAAGACCTTGGCCCGTCCCTCTTGGAGCTTGGTTGGTGCGGCAGCACCGACGTGGGAGACAGAGGGGGGAGGCCGGCGGCGTTAGCGCCTCCAGGGAGCGCCTGCGTGCAGCCCGCGGCGAGCCCTGCCGCACCGGGCTGCGCCCACGCACCTGAAGCAGCTCCAGGGCCTGTGTCCCTTCGTCACTTGCGGACCCGGAGCCCAGTAGGAGTGGCTGGGCAGCCACAACAGGAGCCAGATTAGGCGGAGGCGCGAGGTCCACCTGCGAGAGACCAGCATCCCTACGCCGCCCACCAGAGCGATCACGGTTGCGGTCCTGCCCGTCCTGCCGCTGGCGATCACGAGGTCCTCTGGAGAGGGAGCGACGGATGCGGTCACGCCATCCCTCCTGCGTGCGGGGTTCACCTCGCCCACGCCTGCCGTCCCGGTCTTCTTCATCGTCGCGACGCGGCGGCCTCCGCACCTCTCCTCCCTGGGCCACACGGCGCTCGCCACGCCCACCCGTGCCGTCCACCATGCGGCGGAACCAGGTGAACTCATGGATCTCTGCCGCCGACGGGTTGTTGTCGTCGTCATGGGCCTTGGAGTGGTCCTCGAGCAGGTCCAGGTGCAGCAGCACCCGGTGCCGCAGCCCACGACGGCCACGGCGGCGCTGGCCGCGGGCTGGCAATGTGAGCCACTTCACCTTGGGGGTGAGGTTGGGGTTCGATGTCCACGCCCAGAGAGAGAGAGAGAGAGGTCGCGCGTGTCGTCCCTGCGCACGGACCGCTGCTCGATGTAGTCGAGAGAGCAACCACGGCCGATGACGAACGAGGCGATGTAGTTGTTCCACCCATGCACCGGGATCCCTTCGATGCAGAGGCATACATGGAACATCATGTCTTCGTTGTCAGCGTGAGCCTCGAGCCGCCACCCGTGGACGAAGAGCCTAGAGTTGCCGACGAGGAATTCGCCGCGGTCGACGGCGTCGGCACAGTTGTGCTGGTACATGAACTTCACCAGGTATTGCTCGGGGTAGTGCCGGACGACGCTCACGTCCTCCTGCCGCAACCCAAAGGTGGAGGCGAACGCAGCGGCGATGGTGCGGCAGGGAACATCTTCACGAGCACCCTCGAACCAGGCGACTGCAGCGTTGGAGGTGAGCAGAGCCGATTCCGCCTGCATCTCCGGCGTGGCGGGGACGACCACAAAGTCTTCGTCCAGCCTGAGGGCCGCATCTCCCAGACGCAGCGGCATGGTGGGGTCGAGCAGCAGCGGTGGCGTCGAAGGTTGGGGGAGAGGCCAACCCCGACCAGGGCCGAACTTGGGCGCCGGGGCTTGAGACGCAGTTGGGGCAGGGCGAGGCAGCGGCGGTGGCGGGATGAAAGTGAGGCACGGCAGCGAGCTCAGAGGGTGCCACTTATTCTTGCATCCACGGGCGCGATGGCTGTTCCGGAGGCAGCGGATTGGGTCGCGGCACACCGAAGCTCTATGCCCAGGAGCAAGGCAGCGGTAGCACCAGCCTTTAAGCCACAGCGGGAGAGGGGGTGGCGTGAATGCGTGGGCATCCAAAGCCGGACGGCGCGGGCCTCGCCGCGATTTGACGAGCTGCCAGGCGCCGGTCTTGTCCGCCTCGCGCCCCGCGCCTGTCGCCGGCCTTGAAGGCGCGGCAGGAGGTGAGCTGGAGCGCCTCACCGACGCGGAGGAGTTAAGGCGAGCATCCACCCCGCAGTCAATGCTCGGAGCGCGCGTCACCAGCAAAGAACCAGCCGGGGGAGCGACCGCAACCAGGCCAGCGCCCATGGGCGACTCGGGCACGAACACAGATCCGATGGACACGCGAGCATCGGAGTCGCGGGGCGGCGGCGAATCCAGATCTGGCAGGGAGCCGGTCGAAGGCAGCGACAGGGGGAAGGCCCTCGCAAGAGCAGCGGCCGGCAAGCCCGGCGGCGGAGGAGGCAGCGGCATGAACCAGGCGGCAGCTGCCAGGTCGACGTGGACGGCCGGGGGGGCCGCCTCCACCGGCGCCGTCGCGGGGCAAGGGGGTGGAGGTGGAGCATGAGCCTTTTTACAGTTCTCAACAGGAAATACATACGGATGCGTATAGACATATCTTAGAGCGTGGATTCACTCATTTTGCTCCGCATGTAGTAGTCTCTATTATAAAATATCTAAAAATGCTCATGTATTTAGTGTATGAGAGCGCGTGGGTGCGTGCGTGCGTGTGTGTGATCGGTGTTTCCAAAAACAAATTAGATCTCAGCCTTTTAGGCTGGTCATAGTGGGAGTAACATAGGTAGTAACATAGATGCCACATAAGCAAAAATGATGATATGACAAGTAGTTAATGAGGAGAGAGGCAAATAGAGTAACATAATATGTTACCATCACATAGCGGTTTCCAATGCATAATGAGTCTACAAAATAATAAATGAAGGCAACTATGTTACCACACCTATGACACTACCCACTATGAAGTTACTTCCCACTATGACCAGCCTTACAGGAAAAAAAAGACCCTCTTCCTTTGCCCGCTCGGCGGCCCTCGCGGAGCAGCCACCTGCAGCCGCACGCGTCCCTCCCGGACGCAGCTCCTCTGACGTACGGCGCACTCGCTGACGTGTGGACCCGAACCCACGCGTCAGGGGATCCGGCTCCGTCCCTCCCAGCGCTGACTCAGCCGCGGGCCCCACCCCAGCAGGCAGCCCGGCGATATCTCCCCGCCCCACGCACCACCCCATCCATCGTGCAGCAACAACAACAGAAAAAAACACCACACGATACTCCACAGTTCCAACCCGACCCAGCCACGAAACCAAACGAGCCGAGGAGAGAGGATCCGGGCCGGGATCCCAGGCGGGCGGGCGATGCCGATGGCGGGGAGATCCTCGGGCCGCGGCGGCGGCGGCGGCGGGCGAGGCGGGAGGACGGTGCTGGGGGGCCGCGGCGGCGGGCCGGGGGTGGAGGACGCGGTGGTGATGGAGCTGGCGGCGGGGGACGGGGAGGACAACGTCGTCACCGTCAACTGCCCCGACCAGGCCGGCCTCGGCTGCGACCTCTGCCGGACCATCCTCGAGTTCGGCCTCCGCATCACCCGCGGCGGTGAGCCCTCCACGTCCTTCATCTCCCCAATTCACTTGTTACCTTACCCACCATGTCCCCAAATCCACAGCGAGAAATCCAGTCGCCTAGTTCGATTGCGAGCGCGAATTGCATGCCTCGGCTGGACTCTTACCATCATCATCATCATCATCATCATGCGGGATTGGGGACGATGCTGCGCGTAATTTTATTTTAATTTTCAGTTTTTTCCCTTTTCCCCTTTGTGGTTGGCGTGGTTGGCGAGGATTAGCTGTTTGGATTTTTCTCTCGACGAAGACGGCTTTCCTCCCTCCCGACAAGAGAAAGTGTTGGGATGTTTGGCCGCTTCGTGTTCGTCGATTTCCCAGGATTAGCTGTACAGGCAGCTCACTGACGTGTGGTTTGTTCAGATATCATGGTTATCTCTTATTCAGTCTATGGGAAAGCTAGGCTTTCTTTTCTCAGGCCTACTTGCCACCTCCTCTGACTTTCCTGCCCATGCCGCTGCTGTATGATCACTGTCAATCCTTGGCACCTCAACGAGTTATGTTCTGCTCGCTGTTAAAGTGTTGATCGCAAGTGATGTCGCCTGATTTTCCATGTTAATCTTACTGTGTGCACGCCGTCAATCATTAGCAGCGCTTCAATCATAATAAGCATATAAATAATAAAAAACTGACGAAGACGTTGCAACCTGCTCAGTTCTACAGCACCCTGTTTCGTCTGCAGCTGGATAATTCTGTAGTACATGTCGTTTGGTCTCTTATCATCATTGTCGTCTAAATCTCGTGTGTTTGTCGGATTTAGCAGACGTGTCGACGGACGGGCAGTGGTGCTACGTGATTTTCTGGGTGGTGCCACGCTCGCCATCCATCAACATCCGGTGGGGGAGCCTCAAGAACCGGCTCATGGCGATGTGCCCTTCGTCATACGCCATCCCTTTCTACCCTGAGATCACCGAGCCTGGGCCCCCGCAGTTCTACCTCCTCAAGCTCTTCTCAACCGACCGTAGGGGGCTGTTGCATGGTGAGGACTTCTTGCCCTGCTTCGTGCTCTAATTGTCTGTGCATCCAGTTTTTTTTTTTTGCTATAATTGTACTATTTATTCACAGATGTGACGCATATACTGTCGGAGCTAGAGTTTATAATCCAGAGAGTGAAGGTGTCGACCACGCCTGACGGGAGAGTTGTGAACCTCTTCTTTATCACTGATGGCATGTAAGTCTCGCTAGTCGCAATCTTGGAGTTCAGGTGTTTTGTGCATGTACCTGAAGCATTAACTTCACCCTTGACACTGTGCCTGCTGCTATAATGTCAATTGCTGCGTATTACAAATGGTTTCGGTTGGTTGCATGGTATAATAATTCTACTACATATATGACAGTTCATATTTCTATCTGAAGGGAACTGTTGCATACGAAGGAGAGGCAAGAAGAGATTTGCTCGATGCTGATTGCTACCTTAGGTCCTTCCCTAACTTGTGAAATCCTATCAGCGGAAGGGTTCCAGCAAGGATTCTCTTCTCTTCCACCAACAATCTCTGAGGAGCTGTTCAGATTGGAACTAGATGAATGTGAGAGCAGTTCAGGGCCTCTTTGTGCAGAGATGAAAAAGGTGCAGAAGGCCACCATCAACTTTGACAATACCCTGAGTCCTGCACACACACTGCTCCAAATTCTTTGTGTTGATCAGAAAGGTCTCCTTTATGACATGTTGAGAACACTCAAGGACTGCAACATTAAGGTACTTCAAGATATGTATGCATTTGTTGTACATTGCTTATGATTTATTACGGCCTCTTAGTTCTCAACAATACAACCGCATGCAAAATTCAGGTTTTGTGAGAAAAATAGTACCTGGAGGACTGTATATAGACTATCTGAATATCTGAAGACACTGACAATCAAATAGTCAATTTTAGTTCTGTTTTACAGCAAGGCATTTTAATCCTCCTTTGCTGTTACGATGATAAACATTATTCTCCTCTCTTTTACTCTGAGTCTGTTTACCCACTGTATCGTCTTCAATGAATACAAAATTTACAGCTTGCAAAAAGGAGATTTCATCAGTGTGCTCTAACTACTCTATTCTAGGTCACTTATGGGAGATTCTGGTCAGACAAGAAAGGTTTTCGCGAGGTCGATCTTTTTATCAAGCAAGCAGATGGCAAGAAGGTTATTGATCCTGAGAAACAGGATGCTCTGCGGTCTCGCATGAGGTCTGAAATGCTGCATCCTCTTAGGGTGATGATCGTCAACCGTGGACCTGACACAGAACTCCTTGTTGCCAACCCTGTTGAACTAGCCGGGAAGGGCCGGCCACGGGTCTTCTATGATGCTACTTTGGCTCTGAAAGCGCTTGGAATCTGCATTTTCTCTGTAAGAGTTGCATCCTAATTAAAAAAGTGTGAAATAAGTCAACAATGGAGTTAGTGTTTACTTTTTCCCTTTCTCATTTCAGGCAGAAATCGGGAGACAGGCAGCGTCGGAGCGCCAATGGGAGGTCTACCGATTCCTCCTGGATGACAGCAAAGAATTTCCCTTGTCAAACAGCCTAACTAATAGGAACCGTGTTGTTGATAGAGTAAGGAAAACACTGATGGGCTGTTTCAACTGAAGACTCGGTTTATATCTCCATAAATCAAAAGCTTAAGAATGACTGCCATCCAATAGGCATCCATTGTATCCAGTTAGTTACCTACTGAAAGCTGAAGCTTGAAGATGATCACTGCAGTGGGTATTGAATGTATTGTGGACGGCCAGCCTGAATGCCAAACTTGCTGGCCAAACTGGTCTTCATAGTGCCCCGTACCTCACAGTTACCAGCTTCTTCATGTCATTCGACAGCGCTGTGGACGTGTGACCAATTTCCCAAGATAAGTGGTGATGGAGAACTACAGAAAGCTTCGTCTATGATGCAGGATCCCAAAGTGAATCTATGGTCAGCAAATGAGCACATGACACAAGACAAAACATGTCCTTTGGATGCCTCAGAAATATCTTCCTGGTAGCAGTGTTGTAAATGGTTAGTGGGAATCAAGAAATGAAGGCTAGTGCATCACCGTCGCCCCGCATTGTCCTCTTGCCCACCCAAAAAACATGTTTGGTTGGAGGCTCAATCATTGTGCTTTGTTTGGGTCAAGGGTTTGCTGGATGGTGACGCAGATCCTACATCAGTTTGTTGTAGATTAATGTAGAATGTGCTATCTGCCTGCCTCACCTGCCTGCTCCCTTCCTGCCTTCTTGTATGATTACCGCTTTGCCAATAGATTACTAGGCTGTTTCCTGATGTAGGGTTCAGTGTCTCCTTGTCACTATGCATGTTATTATATATGAAAAGAAGACACTTTGTCTATGCAGAGTATGTGTACAAAGTTGTGAATTAACAAAAGAATTCTGTACTTATTGCTGCGCTCCACTGTGCTTATGGTTGGATCAAGCACCTGGATAATTGGCTTGGTCATCATCAGCAGCATCACTCATGCAATTTGTTTTAGTGTTTCTTTCATAACATTTGTGGACCCATATATCAATGATTGCTGTTCTCTAATGCATAAACTTTGATCAATTTCCA
This sequence comes from Triticum dicoccoides, assembly GCF_002162155.2. Lineage (NCBI taxonomy): Eukaryota > Viridiplantae > Streptophyta > Magnoliopsida > Poales > Poaceae > Triticum > Triticum dicoccoides. The sequence continues at coordinate 23,583,562 of NC_041380.1, forward strand.
GTAATGGCTTAGCAGGGATGATCAAGTTGGCGGCAAAGGCATGTCAGATTGGACATGAACTGTACTGGGGAAGACTACAATATAAGCACCACTTTGTGTGCAAACATAGGAAAAAAATCAACGACAGCCGTCGGATCTTGGGTGAATGTCTCAGATGGATCCTGTGGGAGCTGCTAGAGTGATATGCTTTCTATACAACTCTTGGCGGTTTTGGTGAGATGCGCATGAAGCTCCACCAGCTCCTGTGGCTGTGGGACGCAGCTCCTCTGACGTACGGCGCACTCGCTGACGTGTGGACCCGGACCCACGCGTCAGTGGCCCAACGTCAGGTGGCCGTACGTCAGGGGATCCGGCTCCGTGGCTGTGGGATCCATGTGACATGTGAGACATCCATCCAAGATCCGACTTTTTTCTATTCTTGCACACATGAACTCACTGGTGGATGGATTCAGAACTGTGATTATATCTATCTGGTTGTGGTGTGGTCATGTGTGGTGGACATGGTGAGTGACCTGTGCGGCTGATGGTTTTGAGATGGTGACGCCTGAACCCGAAGCTGTTTGCATTATTGCTGTTTGTTTGGAAAGTGCAACTTGCTTGCCCAACTTGCACAGGATTACAGGATTAATACCGTGTTTCGATAATTTTGTTTAAGCTGCCCTCTTTTGGCATCATGAAAAATGATAAACATGTTATGATTGCGCTTATGGGAGCCTGTCAAGATGATTAGTGCCTGATAAAACAACTTTAGTCTACGTGACTCGTACAGCCATCCATTTAAAGCAAGTTAGTGAACTGATCAAGTGGTCATGTGCCCCCAAAGTGACCTTTAAAGATATAATCTATCTTATGAGGCAAGGCAGCAGCCTTGTGATATTTATGTGGAGTGGTTAGGCTTGCTATTAGTCACTCCATCGGTTTCACGGTACCTATCATACCTTCAGGGACGCACACACACAATTGTATTTGATACTAGAATTGAACCGTTCTCGTTGCTTCCATTACATCAACATACTGCTTATCTATTAAATGCATGGTATGATCTAGGGCTGGAATTATAACCGGAAACTCACAAGCTTAGCTCGTGGCTGGGCTGGACTTGATTCGAACTCGGCAACTAACGAGTCAAGTCGAGTTTTAATCTGAACTCGTTAACAAAACAAGTTTAACGAGCTAAGCTCACTAGTTGTTTAACTCATTAAGCTTGTTAATTAGAAGGCAAGGCGGCAGCCTTCTGATATTTATGTGGGGTGGTTAGGCTTGCCGTTAGTTACTCCATCTATTTCGCAATACTCCCTCTAGTCCTTTGAGAAATCCAACTCCGTGCCCAGGCTCATCTGCTCCCGTTCAAAAAAAAAATTCAAAACAAATAGTAAAAAATTTCAAAAAATTTCAATTATTTTTTGTGTGGTAGATAATTTGATGCGTGAGGTCTGCTCAAAATTTCAACTCATTTGGACATCTGAGCAGCTCTCGGCAAAAAAGACAAATCGGAGCAGAACAGTGCATAAACAGTAAACTTTTTTACAGACCCTGAATTTGTGTTTTCTGCCGAGAGCTGCTCGGATGTCCAAATGAGTTGAAATTTGGACCGGACCTCACTCATCTGCTCCCGCTCAGAAAAAAATTCAAAACAAATAGTAAAAAAAAATCAAAAAATTTCCATTTTTTCTTGTGTGGTAGATAATTTGATGCGTGAGGTCTGCTCAAAATTTCAACTCAGCACTCATAAACAATTTGTTAGTCAAACTTCATAAAGTTTGATCATGCACGCAAAAAAAAAGTATTTGATATAATTGAACCATTCTCGTTGCTTTCATTAGATCATCCGAAACTACTTATCTATACAATGGTATGATCAACTGAAATGTGGTTCTATTTTGTGTCTCCGACTGATAAGTGCATGAAAGTAAAGTATGCTACCAAATACTTCTCCCGTTCCAAATTTTAGTTCTACCCAAGTCAAATTTTCTAATGTTGCAAAATCTTTCCTTGACAAAACTATTCTCAGCCAATAGAAGTTGAGCTATCTATCCAGACCAGGGTTGAACCGAGCAAATGTTGAAGCCAAAGAAAACATAAATCCATTGCGGTTAGAAACCAGCGACTCTACAACAATGGCTCGATGGCGACAATAACATCTACAACACCAAGTTAGTTTTATTAGATTCTTTATGAAATATATTTCCATACTGTATATTTTGATGTTATCAATCTTATGGCAAATTCTCCCATCATCATCCTCTGTTATCTTTCATTACTAAACTGTCTGACTGAAGAGAAACTTGTAGGATCTTCTCCCATCCTCTTAAATTTTAACATGGGGTTGCTATAATTAATGGTTGATGTTGAAGTTTAGTGCAACTATTTCGCTGATTGCTCTTTTTCTTTCGTAATAATTTGGTTGTGTGCATCCTTGATGTCTTGAGTAGCTCTTGAGATCGTTAACATCTTGATATTGATACAATCCGTTCTAACAGAAAAAAAATTTCATGCTAAAATCCTTCCAAATAGTCCAATGCATTGTTGAGGAAATCGTTAACTGGTAACTGCTCGGTTGGCTGGCGAGTAGGGGATTAATAGGCTAATCGGCAAGTTAATCGGCCATTTAATCAATTAATCGGACGATTTATCAGTTTATCGGCTACTCGGTGACCCTATGAGTAGGGATTAATCGGCAAGTTAACTGGTTAATCGGATGAATTCTTGAACAGGGGTCCAATGTATGCGAGAGGTACAAACAGTGAGGGTGCTACATATGCAACACCCTCTTTCTTCTAGATTGAAGGCATATACTTTAACTTGCTGTAGTCTCGGAAGTACAGAATCAACTCAGATCCTTGAAAACCATTAGAGTTGGCAAATTAGGGACTGGATTCAAAATATAGAATGCTAGGCAGTGGAAAGAAGTTCAGTAAATTAGAAAATCATCTGGCAGAATTCGAGAAGAAAATATGGTCACAGAGAGAGCTTAACCAAAACGAAAAAAAGAACTGTGACCTTACCGAAGTCAAAACTAGTACACATATATCATTGTGAGAATCATGCTAATCTACACCTCTCAATAAAACTAAGTTATTTTCTCCTAGAATAAGAAATAAAAAACATCAAAAGCAAGCAAGAAAGATTAAGTTATGTCGAACTGAATCACCTCTTCCATCAGTGACACACGAGTTGTTACACATCCAAGCTGGTGCCACAAAACAAGAAAATTAGGCCCATATCCAACAACTGGTTGTTACAATGGCGCTACCGTCACTTTCAGCGTCCATCGGACGGCCATTTTGTGAAACAGGGAATATAAGGCGCACAACCCACGAAATCTACATAAGAGCTGATAACATTCACTTTCCGATTATCCGTATCATACGAGACTGTCATCTCCCCATCGGTAAGGAAAATCAGATTACAATTTGGATGAATGGCCAACACCATGTAGGACTCATGATCTTTGCGACAATGACTTCCAAATAATTCCAGAACATTGACAGTGTGCTTTAGAGTCCAGTTCTCGCTACCATAATCCCGAAGAACCCAAAGAGAGAATTGGCAACCATTAAGAACATCTACACGCCAAGCATGCAAGCATCCCTGAGACAGCCCAATGGCGTCGAAGTGTGGCACTCTAATTTCTCTCCAAATCTTCCCCTCTTTGTCCACTGTTACTATTGAAGAACCATAGGTAGTCAAATGCATAATGCCATTCAAGAATATGGCATCTTGATCACCCACAGTAGTATCGGAAGCCCACCCACTTTCCACGTAAGTCCATCGTTCTGTTCCCGATGAGTAGATCGCTACTTTTCCGATTAGTTCATAAATATCTGTCAAGGGCGCAACCACCACGAAGCTAGAGGGATTGACTGCGTCGAAACCCAAATAGCGTTCGACGTCCGCTTGGTCCATGCATTCTATGGGAGGCAACAGAGTCCACTTCTCGGTCGCCGGATTGCACACGACATAATCACATTCACCCCGCGGTGAGTACGAGTTCTTCCAGCACATGCAAAGGAGAAGGCTGCTAGACCATTGTGTGACCTCTAAGCTTTCGTAGCTCCGGCGCAAGAAAGAGAGATCGGGATCGACCAGACGGGGGCCACCCCTGGTCAGATCATGGAAACTGAGGCCTTGGCGTTCCTCGTCCAAGAAGTAGAGGCCGGATAGGGTCTGCGGCGACCTCTTGTGGGTGTCGAGACCGGAGCAAAGGTCAAGCCACTGCTTGGACACGCACTTAAAACGGCAGAGCGACTTGTAACGCACCAACGACAGGATTTCGATGACGATGTCGTCGGGGAGGCTTGTCGCGGGCTGCTTCGCCATTGCGCTTCTGTTTCTTCTTCTTCTTCTTCTTCTACAAACGCAAGAGAAGTTTGTTTATGCCTAGAATTTGATTGGAAGAAGGAAGAATATATATGGGGAGGAAGAGAACCTCGGGAGCTACCGAAGCAATGACGGGGAGCGTCGGCGAAGAAGACGGAACGTCCTCGGGGCAGCCATGGTGGCCGCTCGCCTGCGGGGAATCGTGCTCCGTGCAATCATCTCCTCCTCCTACTGGCGGCATCGTCTCCTCGGTTCGCCGGGCTAGGGTTTGTGGTCGGAAATTGATCGGCCCCTGATCGACGACTGAGCGCGACCCTTCTCTTTTTTGGAAGCAGATCCAGATCGTAGCGAACCGAGAGTGGCACCGGAAGAAGAGTATGGGCTTGAGTATCGTTGCTTTTATATGGGCTTTCAAGAACGGCCCACTTCATTCTGATGCACGTCAGCCACCCACAGTTCTTTCTTCTTCTTCCCCTAAAAAAAAGTTATTTCTTCTTATTTTTCTAATCAAGCTCGGATGTCATGGGAAAAATTGTGCCCGGAAAAGGACATCAATTGTTTCACATTTTCTTGAAATCTCTACCAACTTTAGCATGGTTTCGAAAGGGTGCTTTACAACAACATTGTTTTCCAGAATGATGTGCGACGATTCATGTGTGGAATGCTATACATGAATGGTTGGCAAAAAAATGTGGGGAATAGTTCAAAAAATTTAATGAAAAATATGATCATTTGTGTGATTGAAGAATAAACACAAGAGGTTTGTTAAATCCTTGATTTAGACCTGACAATCTATCTCCACTGTTAGCATAAAGTGAGTTCTTAGCTCGTGCTTAGGATGGTTGTCAGTTCTCTAGATGATATAGAGAAAGCCACCTTGTAATTTAATTTCTCAGATATCCTAAAAAAAGAATAAACCTGAGGGTAATTTTAAGGGTAATTTTGATTCATGATCATCTGGAATAAATTATTGACTGAAAATAAAATTTTGGACGAAGAGAACGAGAAGTGGAAGTTTTTGGACCGGCCATGGGTATTCTATGATGCTACTTCGGCTCTGAAAGCACTTGGAGTTTTCATTTTTATTTGCAAGGGTTGCAACCTAATTGAAAACATGCAAAATAAGGTCACAAACATGCAGAGTTACTGTTCACTGTTTCCCTTCATCCTTTGAGGCAGAAAGCGGGAGACAGACTAGAGCGGAGGTCAATGGGAAGTCTACCAATTCCTCCTTGATGGCAGCAAATAATTTCCCTTGTCAAACGGCCTAACCAATAGGAACCGTTTTGTTGATGTATACGGTATGAAAAAAAAAACTAATGGATTGTTTCAACTGAAGACTCTTTCTGTATCTCATGAATAATAAGAATGACTGGCACAGTCGGCATCCAATTTATCCAGTTAGTTACCTACTGAAAGCTAAAGCTTAAAGATGATCACTGCAGTGGGTAACTGGGTATACAATGTAACCAGTTAAACATCTTTTATTTTAGGACGGAGGTAGTACCTACTCCCTCCGTCGAGTACCAAAATTTCAGATTATAGCTACTACAGGACGGCCAACTTCAGTGCTAAACCTGCTGCCCAAATTGGTCTCGACAGTGCCCCATATCTCGCAGTTACCAGCTTCTCTTCATGTTATTGGACATCGTTGTCGCTGTGGGACCAATTTCCGAAGATCTTCAGTGATGGAAAACTGCGGAAGGCGTCATCTATGTCGTAGGGTTTTAGAGAGAATCTATGGTCAGCAAACGAGCACATGGCACATGATAAAACTATGTCCTTTGGATGCCTCAAAAATATCTTCATGTGGGCAGTGTTGTAAATGCCGAGTGGAAATCAAGAAATGAAGGCTAGTGCATCACCGTCGCCCCGCATTGTCCTCTTGCCCACCCAAAAAACATGTTTGGTTGGAGGCTCAATCACTGTGCTTTGTTTGGGTCAAGGGATTGCTGGATGCTGACACAGATCCTACATCAGTTTGCTGTAGATTAATGTAGAATGTGCCATATGCCTGCCTCACCCGCCTGCCCCCTTCCTGCCTTCTTGTATGATTACTGCTTTGCCAATAGGTTATTAGGCACGTTTCCTGATGTAGGGTTTAGTGTTTCCTTGTCACCATGCATGTTACTATTATATATATGAGAAGAAGGCACTTTGCTTCTGCAGAGTATGTGTACAAAGTTGTGATGAATTGGCAAAGGAATGTTGTACTTATTGATGCACCACACATGCCTTATAGTTGGACCAAGCACCTGGATAATTTGTTCATAACATTTGTGGACCCATATACTATCAATTATTGCTGTTCTCTAGTGGATAAACTTTGATCAATTTCCAGTAATGGCTTAGCAGGGATGATCAAGTTGGCAGAAAATGCATGGCAGATTGGACATGACCTGAACTGGGAAAACCTACAATAGAAGCAACATTTTGTGTGCAAACATAGAAAAAAAATCAACATCAGCCGTCAGATCTTGGGTGAATGTCTCAGATGGATCCTGTGGGAGCTGGTGGAGTTATTTGCTTTCTATACATTATACAACTCTTTAGTCATGGCGGTTTTTGCGAATGCATGAAGCTCCACTAGCTCTTGTGGGATCCATGTGAGACATCCATCCGAGATCCATTTTTTTTCTAATTTTTGCAGACATGCATGAACTCACCGGTGGATGGATTCAGAGCTGTGATTATATCTAATATCTGGTTCTAGTGTGGTGATGTGGGGTGGTGATGAGAGAGTGACTTGTGCGGCTGATGGTTTCAAGATGGTAACGTCTGAACTCGAAGCTATGTGCATTATTGTTGTTTGTTTCTAAAGGGCAACTTGCCCAACTTGCCCAGGATTGCATGATTAATATTGTTTTGATAATTTTGTTTAAGGTGCCCTATTTTGGCTTGATGATAAATACTAAATACATTATAACTATGATAAGGGAACCTGTCAATATGATTAGTGCCTGATAAAACAATTTAGTCTATGTGACTTGTTTTTTTT
>NC_041380.1:23591132-23598934 GCF_002162155.2 Triticum dicoccoides
TCAAAACGGTTGCCGCAACAGCAGAAACAGGTTACAAAGGCACGATGCATCGTGCAGAGAGGTAGGTCCGCCACGAGAAGACGTCCTCCTTGTCCACCGTATCCACAAGACGGTGTGACCATAGATCCAAGTTAGCTATTAGGTTCCTAAGAGTTATTACAGAACATTGGTCGATGTTTCTGAAGAGCATATCATTTCTTGCAGCCCATATGGACGAGAGGATCGCAAGGAGGATGAAGGGCCATGCGTTGCTAGGTAAGTGGTGGGGCAGTGGCAGATCCCATAGTTCATTGAGATCTTCATCTTGGGGTAGAACACCAATTCTTTGCCAGATTCTGTTAGCGAGGGGGCAGGAGACGAAGAGGTGAATGGAGTCTTCCGGCAGCAAGTTACATCGAGTGCACAAGTCGGAGTCGATTATGTTCTTGTGGTAAAGGTTGACGGCGGTGTTGAGACGATCTTTGAAAAGTAGCCAAGCGAAGATCTTGATCTTGCGTGGGGCCTTGGTGGTCCAAATGAGAGGGGCAATGAGGTCCGGTTCTGGCCTTGCCATGATGGTGCCGTAAGCTCTTCTGGTGGAGAATGCATGTCCCCTATGGAGGAACCGCTGGTCCTCGTCTGCCGAAGGCGTGAAGTCCTGCAAAACAGCCAAAAGCGAGACCAACTCTGTTTCTGCTGCAAGTGAAAGACGATTACGGAGGTTTGTTTCGATACCGAAACGCAATATGTTAGCCACCTTAACCAGCTGCAGTGTTGAGTGTGAGAAGAGGTTTGGGTAAGTGGTAGCTAGGGGTTTTGGGGTGAGCCATGTGTCTAACCAGAAGTAAGTGTGCGTGCCACTATTTGTTAAGACGAAGGAGATTGACTGTAGGGTTGGGATTTATTGAGCTATCGTGCGGCATATGAATGAAGCATGGGGGCCTGAGGAGACTAGGGCATTGGGGTGTTAAAGTTCAAGCCAATCAAAGCCATGGAGAGGGCGTGGATGAGAGAGCCTTGACAGCAAACTTCATTAGGAGGCAGTCATTTTGAACCTGTAAGTTTTTCAGCCCTAAACCACCGAATTTTTTGGCAAGCAAACATTTTTCCATGCAATCAAGCATTTGGCACCCGAGCATTCATCCTCACCAGCCCAGAAAAACGATCGTCTTAGAGAATCAATGACTTTTAGGGTTTTCCTAGGGATGCGGAAGACAGACATATAGTAAGTGAGCAGGGAGTCAAGAACGGCCGAGATGAGGATGAAACGGTCACCTCTGTCGAGGAGCTTGGCACGCCAGCCTGCTAGAAGCTTACGGGTTCGGTGGACTAACGGTGAGAAGGCAGAGGATGGTGGCCTGGTAGGAGCGAGGGGGAGCCCAAGATAGATTTGAGGGAGGGGTGCACGCGTGCATTCCATAGCGAGGGCAGTGTTGGCAGCTAGGGTTTCGTTTGCATGCAAGGTTTCTAGGGTTGTTTTAGAGAAGTTTATGGTGAGGCCAGTAGCTTGAGCAAAGTTTTGAAGGATTTTCCTGCGAGAGGCAGCAGCGGTGGGAGAGGCGGCTGCGATGATCAAGGCATCGTCTACATATTGGAGTATAGTAGGGGGCAGGTGGGTAAAGATGGGGTGATGTAGGTCGGGATCGGTACTCTGAAGGATAAGTTGCTGTAGCAGATCGGCTACAATTAGGAAGAGGTAGGGGGAGGCCGGGTCTCCCTGACGCAGACCGTTCTTGCATGGGATCCAATGTCCTGGGATGCCGTTGAGGAGGATGGCGGTCTTACCAGTATGGAGGAGGTTTTGAATCCATCCCCGGAAGGTTTGGGAGAAGCCTCAGACCGCCAGGATTTTGTCCAGGGCATTCCAAGCAACTGAATCAAAAGCCTTTCTGAAGTCAAGCTTGAAGATCATGGTTGGGCGTTTTTGAGAGTGACAAGAGCTGATAAGATCTGCTGCAAAGACGTAGTTTTCTGCAATGTTCCTACCCGTGATGAAGCCAGTTTGGTTACCATGGACGAGATGTGGAATGAAGGGTTTGAGGCGCGACGTTAGGTCCTTCGCCACAGCTTTGACCGGGCAGTTTTGCAAGGAAATTGGTCTGAAGGCGTCAGGTGAGATGGAGGAGGTAGATTTCGGGAGCAGAGCTATATGGGCACGGTTTAGACGCTCTGTGTCCGCCGTACCTTGGTGGAATTGTGCAAAGAAGGAGAAAATCACCGGTTTGATAGAGGGCCAGAAAGATTTATAGAAAGATGGGCCGAAACCATCAGGTCCGGGGCTTGCTTGAGGGTTCATTTGAAAGAAGGCCAATTTTATTTCATCTTCTGTGAATTGTGCGTCGAGGGCATGAACACCAGGTACGGGAGAAGGGTAGATCGTCATGAGGTCAAACGGCCAAGCCGTTGAGGCAGAAGAGCCGATGAGCGTGACAAAGAAATCCCGCGGGATTTCCGCTTTTTGGTGGTGGGAAGTGAACACCGAGCCGTCCCGAGTGAGGGAGAAGATTTTGTTTTTTCTAAACCGTTGTGAGGCAGACATGTGGAAGAACTTGGAGTTTTCCCGCCATGAATCGCTCGGGACACTTTGGCGTGCCATTTCCAGTATGACATTTTCTCTAGAATGGTGCTTTTGATGAGAGAAACGATGATCTTACGTGTGAGGTGCTCTGGTGGGGAGAGGGGCCTAGATTCTTCGACGCGGTCAAGTGCGGAGATGGAAATTTTGCAGCGGGATTCACGGAGGGGGGCTGGAGGGCGCGAACGGGCCCATTTTTTAAGCGCAACGCGGGTTTGCTTGAGCAGGGTGGCGAGGGAGGCGGCAGAGTTAGGCGGGTGATTGGGCCGAGGTGAGGCCCATACCGAGGGGATAATATCTCGGCAAGGCTGTAATTTGGCCCATGCAGATTAAAATTTAAAAAAGTTTGAGCGCGGGATTGTTGTGTTGACGTGGATGATGAGGGGGACATGGTCAGACGTGAACTGAGTGAGGGATGTGAGTGAGGAGTTGGGGAAAGCATCCGCCCAGGCCAAGTTAAAAAAAGCGCGATCAATGCGTTCTAGGGTGGGTGTGGTTCTGTTGTTGGACCAAGTGAATTGGCGGTCTAGAAGAGGTAGCTCGATGAGTGCAAGAGTATCGATTGTTTGGTTGAAAGCGTTGGCCTCAGAGCGACGGAAAGCATCGTTGTTTTTATCTGTAGGAAAACGTAGGAGGTTGAAATCACCGACTAGTAACCAAGGTGAGTCATCGGGTTGGGCGATAGCGAGGAGCTCATCAAGGAATTGTTGCTTGAGGGCGCGAGAGGAGGGGGCGTAGATGTTAGTGATGGCTATGTTGGGGATCGTAGCAGAAATTCAAAATTTTCTACGCATCACCAAGATCAATCTATGGAGTAATCTAGCAACGAGGGAAAGGAGAGTGCATCTACATACCCTTGTAGATCGCTAAGCGTAAGCGTTCAAGTGAACGGGGTTGATGGAGTCGTACTCGTCGTGATCCAAATCACCGATGATCCTAGTGCCGAACGGACGGCACCTCCGCGTTCAACACACGTGCAGCCCGGTGACGTCTCCTATGCCTTGATCCAGCAAGGGGAGAAGGAGAGGTTGGGGAAGACTCCATCCAGCAGCAGCACGACGGCGTGGTGGTGGTGGAGGAGCGCGGGACTCCAGCAGGGCTTCGCCACGCACTACGAGAGTCGAGGAGGGAGAGGGGTAGGGCTGCGCCAATAGGGGAGGAACTTCATGTGTTGGGCTGCCCCTTTGCCTCCACTATATATAGGGGATAGGGAGGGCTGCTCCCCCACCTAGGGTTTCCACCCTAGGGGCGGCGGCAGCCCCAATCCCCATCTGGGGTGGCGGCCAAGTGGGGGGGGGGAGAGGGAGGCGCACCAGGCATGGGCCTTAGGGCCCATCTGCCCTTAGGGTTTGCCCCCTCTCCTCTCTAGGCGCATGGGCCTTGGTGGGGAGGCGCCCCAGCCCACCTAGGGGCTGTTCCCTTCTCACACTTGCCCATGTATGCCTCCGGGGCCCGTGGCCCCTCCCGGTGGACCCCCGGACCCCTCCGGTGGTCCCGGTACACTACCGGTGATGCCCGGAACACTTCCGGTGGCCAAAACCATACTTCCTATCTATCAATCTTTACCTCCGGACCATTTCGGAACTCCTCGTGACGTCCGGGATCTCATCTCCGAACAACATTCGGTAACCACATACATACTTTCCCTATAACCCTAGCGTCATCGAACCTTAAGTGTGTAGAACCTACGGGCTCGGGAGTCATGCAGACATGGCCGAGACAACTCTCCGGTCAATAACCAACAGCGGGATCTGGATACCCATGTTGGCTCCCACATGCTCCACGATGATCTCATCGGATGAACCACGATGTCAAGGATTCAATCAATCCCGTATACAATTCCCTTTGTCTAGCGGTATGATACTTGCCCGAGATTCGATCGTCGGTATCCCGATACCTTGTTCAATCTCGTTACCGGCAAGTCTCTTTACTCTTTCCATAACACATCATCCCGTGATCAACTCCTTGATCACATTGTGCACATTATGATGATGTCCTACTGAGTGGGCCCAGAGATACCTCTCCGTTTACACGGAGTGACAAATCCCAGTCTCGATTCGTGCCAACCCAATAGACACTTTTGGAGATACCTGTAGTGTACCTTTATAGCCACCCAGTTACGTTGTGACGTTTGACACACCCAAAGCACTCCTATGGTATCCGGGAGTTGCACAATCTCATGGTCTAAGGAAATGATACTTGACATTAGAAAAGCTTTAGCATACGAACTACACGATCTTTGTGCTAGGCTTAGGATTGGGTCTTGTCCATCACATCATTCTCCTAATAATGTGATCCCGTTATCAACGACATCCAATATCCATGGTCAGGAAACCGTAACCATCTATTGATCAACGAGCTAGTCAACTAGAGGCTTACTAGGGACATGTTGTTGTCTATGTATCCACACATGTATCTGAGTTTCCTATCAATACAATTCTAGCATGGATAATAAATGATTATCATGAACAATGAAATATAATAATAATAACTAATTTATTATTGCCTCTAGGGCATATTTCCAACAGTCTCCCACTTGCACTAGAGTCAATAATCTAGTTCACATCTGTGACGCCCCCGATTCAATCGTACACTAATCATGCACGCAAATGTGTACGATCAAGATCAGGGACTCACGGGAAGATATCACAACACAACTCTAAAACATAAATAAGTCATACAAGCATCATAATACAAGCCAGGGGCCTCGAGGGCTCGAATACAAGTGCTCGATCATAGACGAGTCAGCAGAAGCAACAATATCTGAGTACAAACATAAGTTAAACAAGTTTGCCTTAAGAAGGCTAGCACAAACTAGGATACAGATCGAAAGAGGCGCAGGCCTCCTACCTGGGATCCTCCTAACTACTCCTGGTCGTCGTCAGCGGGCTGCACGTAGTAGTAGGCACCTCCAGTGTAGTAGGAATCATCGTCGACGGTGGCGTCTGGCTCCAGGGCTCCAGCATCTAGTTGCGACAACCAGGAAGAAAGGAAAGGGGGGAAAAAGGGGGGAGAAAGCAACCGTGAGTACTCATCCGAAGTACTCGCAAGCAAGGAACTACACTACATATGCATGGGTATATGTGTAAAGGGCCATATCGGTGGACTGAACTGCAGAATGCCAGAATAAAAGGGGGATAGCTAATCCTGTCGAAGACTACGCTTCTGGCAGCCAACTTCTTGCATCATGTAGAAGAGAGTAGATTGAAGTCCTCCAAGTAGCATCTCCAAGTAGCATCTCCAAGTAGCATCTCCAAGTAGCATCTCCAGGTAGCATCTCCAGTCGCATCGCATAGCATAATCCTAACCGGCGATCCTCTCCTCGTCGCCCTGTAGAAAAGCGATCACCGGGTTGTCTGTGGAACTTGGAAGGGTGTGTTTTATTAAGTATCCGGTTCTAGTTGTCATAAGGTCAAGGTACAACTCCAAGTCGTCCTGTTACCGAAAATCACGGCTATTCGAATAGATTAACTTCCCTGCAGGGGTGCACCAACTTACCCAGCACGCTTGATCCCATTTGGCCGGACACACTTTCCTGGGTCATGCCCGGTCGCGGAAGATCAACACGTCGCAGCCCCACCTAGGCTCAACGGAGAGGCCAGCACGCCGGTCTAAACCTAAGCGCGCAGGGGTCTGGGCCCATCGCCCTGAGCACACCTGCACGTTGCGTACGCGGCCGGTGAGCAGACCTAGCAACCTCCATTACAAAGGAAGTTGCGTTAACGCAGCCCAACCCGGCGCGCGCCGCTCAGTCGCTGACGTCACGAAGTGCTTCGGCTGATACCACGACGTTGGGATACCCATAACTACTCCCGCGTAGATGGTTAGTGCGTATAGGCTCGTAGCCAACTCAGATCAAATACCAAGATCTCGTTAAGCGTGTTAAATATCCTCGAACGCCGAACAGGGCCAGGCCCACCTGTCTCCTAGGTGGTCTCAACCTGCCCTGCCGCTCCGCCACAAAGTAACAGTCGGGGGCCGCCGGGAACCCAGGCCCACCTCTACCGGGATGGAGCCACCTGCCCCTTCAGCCCCCATCTCCGAACAGTATCACAGGTAATGTAACTGTGTAAAGTATATCGTATATGCCCGTGATCACCTCCCGAAGTGATCACGGCCTAGTAGTATAGCATGGCAGACGGACAAGAGTGTAGGGCCACTGATGGAACACTAGCATCCTATACTAAGCAGTAGGATAGCAGGTAATGGTAACAACAATAGTAGCAAGGACAGGCTATGCATCAGGATAGGAATAACGGAAAGCAGTAACATGCTACACTACTCTAATGCAAGCAGTATAGAGAAGAATAGGCGATATCTGGTGATCAAGGGGGGGGAGGGGGCTTGCCTGGTTGCTCTGGCAAGAAAGTGGGGCCGTCAACACCGTAGTCGTACTGGGTAGCAGCGGCGTCGGTCTCGGTGTCTAGCGAGAGAAGAGGGGGGAAGAAACAATAAATACTTAAGCAAACAGATGCATAGCGATGCATGACATGACAAGTAACGGTGCTAGGGGTGCCCTAACACGGTATGAGGTGATACCGATGAAGGGGGGGAACAACCGGGAATGTATCCCCGGTGTTTCGTGTTTTCGGTCAGATGAACCGGAGGTGAAATGTTGCAGGTTCACTATGCTAGGGACGCGTGGCGGATGAACGGGCTGCGTATCTGGATTCGTATCGTTGTTCTAATCCGAGTTACGGATTAAAAGATATGATTTTCTAAAGATTTTATTAATTCCTGGAATTTAATTAATTATTTAAATTAATTCAAAAAAATAGATTACTGACATCAGCATGACGTCATGCTGATGTCAGCAGTCAACAGGGTTGACTGGTCAACCTGACGGTGGGTCCCGCATGTCATTGACTGTTAACTAACTAACTAAATTAATTAATCTAATTAGTAGATTAGTCAGGTTAATTAAATGATTAATTAGTCTAATCAGGATTAATTAAGTTAATTAATTCTTTAATTAACTTATTAATATTTTAATTATTTTAACTATTTATTTATTTTTTTATTTTTTAAATCTTTTTTTTTAATTCTTGTTCTAGGGCGTGGGCCCCGTTTGTCATGGGCCCAGAGGGGCCTATCGGGCTCGGGCGTGGTTGCTGGGGCGGAGCCCCGTGAGTGTGCGGGCGGTTATGGGAGTGTGGGTGCGGGGCGCACCCAGGCGCCCACCATGCGAGGGGAGACGAGGCCGGCCAGGGCTGTGCCCGGCGGCGGCGAGGCCACGGCGGCCAGCGCG